>NC_134060.1:4935214-5120214 GCF_965140245.1 Athene noctua
TCTCTGTGGTTTATCCATGCCTCTAAAGCAGTTTGAGTGTTTGCAGAAGGATATATATTTTTAAAATGTATTTTGGGTTGTGATTGCTTTATTTTAAAGCTTTAGGAAAATATGGTTTTGACAGTAACTGAACACACTTGAATATTACATACTGATCCCTGTCACCTGCTGGTAATGAAATCAAGGTCAAAAATGAGATGACTTTTTTTTTTTTTTGTTAGTGTTTTTTCCCATTCCACTCATTTCAGGTGAGCTGATGTTTGGCTGCCCCTTGCCTGCTTCCAACAGAAATCTCTCCTGAAGATGCAGAAGCTCAAAGTTTCCAGAACACTGACCTGGGAAGCTGGAGGTGGTGAGGTTTTCAGGGCACAATGAAAACTGTCTTGCAAAGCATTTCCTGAGACCTACTAACCAAGAGGATTAGATTATTTTAATCTTTTTTAAGTAATTACTTGAATAAATATCTCCTTTCCATCTTGCAGGCCCCCTGGCAAGGATCTGAAACTTTAGTACGCAAATGAATATAAACTCTTTTGCAGCCTGACAGTGTGTACTCACAGCAGAAGTAAACCCACAGCTCAAGTAAACCGACTTAACCAGCCGGTAATTACCCACAAACAGACTCCCTTCCATTCCTCCCTAATTGCTGGGGCTTTCTGGGAGCACTGGCTCAGGCAGCACACCCTGGGGGCAACAGGCTTTAAAATTCTCTTTAAAAAAAAAACCAATACCACTAAGGATCTTAAAATCCTTTAAAGCTTTAGTGGCCTGTGTTTTGTAGCTGGGCTGCGAGAGGTGAGAGCAGGCCTTGTTCTGGAGAGGGGGGCAGCAGGGTGAGCTGGGCTGGGCAGAGAAGTGCAACGAGCTGTCGGGGCCATGGAGACCCGCGCCTTTGGGATAGGTTTTTTCCCTTTTTCATGAGATTTCCATGAAGAAAACTTGGCTGCCCATTGTCTTCTTCCAAAGGAAACCTCTAGAGGTCTGGGAGTCCAAAGGTGTTTTGGCTGTAACCCCCGTCCTTACCCGGCTGCAATATCCAGTCCCTGCTCCTGGAGCACACGGGGGTAGAAGCTGCTATTCCCAGAGCAAGGAGGATCACTCACCAGTACAAACCAGTACAAACCATTGTTTCTAATGTGTTTATTCTGCTGAAGCCACATCAGTGCAGAACCCCAGACGGAGGAAGGTGCTGAGTGTTGCAGCTCCTGCTGTCCCTGAGGGGGGGGGGGGGGGGGGGGGGGCAAGGACCTTCCCTGCGGCTCTGAACAATGCGACTGCGGCAGAACCCCCTTCCCCACCCCACAGAGGCTCTGGGCTTCCCTTTTCCAGCCCACCAAGGCCAAGTGCTGGTGGGTTTTCCCACCAGAGGCTGTTAGTGGGGAGGTGTGGGGTGGGTGGCAATTCCGCTCCCTGATCTTCAGACAGGAGCAGGGCACGTAAAGAAAAGAAACGTTTAACAGCGCACATCTCCTCCGCGCCGGGGGCTCCCGCAGACAGTCCCTGCGTGGTCTCTGCTGCTTCCCTTTGTCCTCAGGGTCTGGGCTGGCCAAAACCACCGGGCTGGTGGATACCAGAAGGCTGGACAAGGTGACAGCTGTCCCCAGCCAACCTTGCTGTTTGCTCTAAGGTGACTTATCTTAAGCAATCGGCCCTGCCTTCCTGTTTAGCTTTCTTGCAGCGCACTGTTAAACTAAAGCAACAGACTTGTACAGTCAGCATCTTGATAACTAGGGCACTGTCAATCCCTAAGTAATTACTGAGCCGTTGCATGTTTCCCATGATTGGTGTTTCTGGAAACAGCGTGTTCAGGTTCAGCTCTTGGGTTCCTCTCTCGAGGAAATGTTGCCTCTCCTTTGCCACCCTTTTTTCTGATGAATATTGTAATGAGCCCAGCTGCAACGCTGCTGTGTGCCCAAGTGAATCAGCCCGCACGGAGAAACCCTCCTGCACTTGTATTTCCTTGAAAAACAACCTCTGCTGAGCTCAAATTGGGACAAAAGGTGAGACCTCAAGCGCTCTGGGGTGAGGCTTGTGGGACGAAAGAACTTGAGATGCTGAAGCTGCCTGGTATCACCCAGTTCTGGCACGCAGCATGCGAGGGCAGGAGCCCCGGGCAGCTCAGAGGTGGCGGCAGGTCACCTCCTTTTGCCATTGAGCTGCTGCTGACAGCCTGAGCCGGCTGCGACGAGGGCAGGAGTGTCGCACCCCGGCCAAGAAAAGTGCTGAGGCTGCGGGTAACGCGCCAGCTGCCTTTAATCGCCTCGGTGACCACCCGGCTGTCCTCGGCCCCTCCTGGCCCTGCTCTGCTCTCAGGGGCCGTGGCGCCAGCCAGCCCTGCCAGCTCCAGGGCAAACAACCTCCTGGCGTAGCCCTCGGTGCCTTCCGATGGGATATTTTTATATTAAATAGTTGGCGGCACATCCAGCCCGTCTCTGCAGCTGGGCCACAGCCTGACACACACCCACAGCCCTGGGGTCCCCAGGGCCCTCTCAGCCTGTCCCCCTCATGCCCTGAGCTGTCAGGGGGGGCAGAAAGGTGAGAACAGAGGCAGCCCCACGCCTCTGCTTTGCTTACACCACGTTGCCTTTGCTGCAAAACAAGAAACGGCTTTTCATCTCCAGGCTGATGTGTTCAGCCAGAGCAAACACAGAGCTTGTGGCCTCAGGTAGCCACAGCCCCGGTGCTGGCCGGGGACCAGGCAGCGTCTCGGCTCTTGCTCCATGTAAGGCAGCTCCAGGCCTCTCTGTGGGGTGTGACGGGGCCAAAGGAGCAAGCGATGGAGTGGGGTGACAGGAGCTGAAACAGCAGCTCCAGGGGAGCGTGAGGCCGGGTTCCCCTTTGAGCAGATGCAATTAAAACCCCTAAATCCTTCCTCTCAAATGACACGCGTCCAAATTCAGAAGCGGACACCTCGGGAGAGACCGAAGCACCACAAGCCCACCCCCTCGGTGCAGAGAGCCACGCTTGCAAAACACCCCTAAAAATAGCAGCGGGTGTTTGCAGGCTGCGGTGCAGCAGGAAGGGAACAAGGAGCGGCCGACGCCGGGGGGGGACATTTGAAACTCTCTCTGTCCTCTCTCCCCCGTGCCGGACACATTCGCTTGACCGGCGAGAGCTCAGGGCCGGAGCCCGCGGAGGCTGTTGCCAGGCAAAACCGGAGTTGTTTGTGCAGCAACTCCCGCTCGCTGGACTTTGCCATGTGCGGGCTGTCGAGCAGCACCAGATCATTATCGGCGCTGCTGTCTGGGCCCGCCTGGGTTGTAGGATTTTTTTTTTTTAAATTTTATTTTATTCCTTCTTTCACCTTCTTTGCTTGGGTTTGGCGGTTGTTAATTCATAATGGCTGGGAGCTGGCACTGGGTTTGTAGGGGATGGGAGGGGAAAGCTGCTCCGCGACTCTCGGGGCTCCTGTGCACGGGGTGAATCAAACGGCTCCGCGCAAGGCTGGGGGGGCCTCGGGGAGCAGCAGGGCGGCGGGGGGGGGCACTGACCGCTCAGGGCCAGGGACAGGGACAGGCTCTGCCCGCCGGGCGGTCTGAGGCAGATCCCGCGGCCCGCAGGCGTGTGCAGGCCCCTCGCGCGGGTTTTCCGTAAAGTTTCTTTTCCCTTTGGCCCCAGGAGCCGTTTTCCCGGGTGCGAAGGCCCCGACACAGCGCCCAGAGCACGCGGCGTTCCCCTGGGAGCACAGGGGGTGCCCACGGGAGTGCGAGACACACAGGGGGGTGTGAGACACACACAGACACAAAGACATACAGACACACCCACACCCCCCCACACACAGACACACACACACAGACACACACACACACCCCCTCACACACAGACACACACACACACACAAACACACACACACACCCCTCACACACAGACACACACACACACACAGACACGCACAGCCCCAGACACAGCCCCCCACACACACAGACACACAGACACCCCCCTCACACAGACACACACACACACAAACACACAGACACACACCCCCATCTCACACACACATAGACACACACACCCCTCACACACAGACACACACACAGACACACACACACACACAGACACACACACAGACACACACACAGACACACACACACACACAGACACACACACAGACAGACAGACAGACAGACACACACACACACACACACACACACACAGACACACACACAGACACACACACACACACAGACGCACACAGACACACACACACACACAGAGACACACACACAGAGACACAGACAGACAGACAGACACACACACACACACACACACACACACACACAGAGACACACACACACACACAGACACACACACAGACACACACAGACACACACACACACACAGAGACACACACAGACAGACAGACAGACAGACAGACACACACACACACACACACACACACACAGACACACACCCACCCCCCCCCCCCCATCCCCCAGCCCGGGGTCCCGGCGCGGCCCCAGGGCCCCGCAGCGAACTACAACCCCCAGCATCCCCCGCGCCATCGCTCCCTATTGGCTGGCGGCGGCCGCGTTGGCAACGCCCCCGCGCTGCCACTGGTCGGGAGGCGTGTTGTGGGCGTGGCCTCCTCCCGGCCCCTCCCACCCGCCGCCGCTCTATGAAAGCCGGGCGGGCGCCGGCGGCCCCGGGAGCGTCCGGGAGCCCGGGGGGGGCCGGGCACCCCCGTCCCGGCCGGGGGGGGGTCCCGGGCCGCGCCCGCCGCTTAACCCCCGCGCTGCCATGCTGCTGGCCGGCCCGCCGTGCCGCCCCGCGGGGCCGCAGGAGTACCGGCGCTGTGGGGGCGGCGAGGTAAGGGCTCGGCTCCGTGCTTCCCCCGCCGCCCCCCGGGACGCGATGGGTGCTGCCCGCCCGGGGGGGGCCCTCGGGGAGGGGCTGGTCGTGTCCCCTCGCCCAGGGCCACCCGCCCCCAGCCGCCTGCAGGGAGGGGAGAAGGGGGGACGTGCTGCAAAAATAACCGGAAAAAAAAAAAAAAAAAAGGGTGGTGGGATGCGGGGAGGGGGCGGGCTGGGAACCCACCCTGGGGGACATTGGGGTGGCTGGACGGGGAGATCTCGGGGTGTCCTGAACCCTCCATGTGCGGGGAGCGTCAGGGCTCCTGCCTGCAGGAGCGAGCCGGGAGGTGACGGGAAACTGAGGCAGGAGCTGGCGATGGGGCGTGCCCCTGGGGCAGGCGGTGAGGAGCTGGGGGGGCTCCGGGGGCTCCATCCAGCCCCGCAGCTCCTGCTGACGTTCCCGGGCCGCGTTTGGGTCTCTCCGATGTCCCTGTTAACCCAGAGGTCTGGGAAACATCCCACATCGCCCAGGGCTTTTGCATTTGGAGCCCAGTGTGTAAAACTGGGATCCTGGGGTGTCTGTGGAGCTCTGCGGGACCTCCCTGTCCCTCCCAGGCAACCGGACTGGTCTGCAACATCAATCCGCCAACCTGCTGAGTTTCCTGAAAAGTTGGGAATTGCCTCTATTTGTAAGACCTACTTTTCCCTCAAAAAAAAAAAAAAAAAAAAAAGTAGTTTTTCCCCTGGCTCCTGCATTCCCGGGTTTCCCCGAGGATGGTGGGATTGCTCTGCAGCTCGGGGCTTTGCTTGTGGGGAGCTGCTGCTCCCCAAATAGCTGTGCCACCTCGGTGCGGGTGCAGGGATGGTTACTCCTGCCACGGGCTGGAAGTTGGAAAACCTGGGCCAGAGGCGGGTGGGAAAGGCCCCAAAGAGCCGAGCGGCTGGGAAATCCCCTCCGGCATTTGTCCGGGCATGAGCTGAAGCCTGAAATCGGTGCTTTGGATCAGGCTGGGGGGAGGATGGCAGCGGTGGGGGTGCCACGGACCTCTAGCAGGTACCACGGAAATTCCCCCCGTGGGCTGGGACCTTCACACCCGCCGTGAAAGCGCCCCGGTTGTGTTCCTGCTGTGGCAGCGGGGTTTGCACCGCGGCAGGGTGTCTGCTCAGCGGCAGCTCTGCTCTTCGCCGTGAGACCTCTTCAGGTTTTCTGGACGAGGCAGGGAGTTGGGATTTGGGGATCCCATTGTCCTCCTTGCCGGGGTGTGGTGACCGCTGGGTTTGCTTCCCAGGAGCGGGTCTGGCTGGGGGGTGCAGCGGGGGCAGCTCGTGCCAAGGGGGTTGCACTCACACGTTGGCTCCCTGCGTCAGCGGGGCTGAGGCCCCCCCCCGTGCTGCTCTCGCCCCCCAGCACGGCCCAGGGACAGCCTGGTTACGAGGGGCAAACCCGCGGTGGTGTTTGTTTAACCTCGCCTTATCAGGAATTATTTTCCAACACCTGACTAAGCACTGGCACCAGTGCGGGGGCTCGGCACACCCGTCCTCGCACTCCCGGGGGATTGACTCCTCTCCCCAGTGTCTCCACCGAGACCCTCTGCCCACCCTGTGCCGGCTGGAGCAGGTTAGGTGGCTGGTGTGGGTCAGAGCCTCGCCCCCGTGCCTCAGTTTCCCCATCAGCAGAAGCAGGAGGTGATACCCTACACGGTGGCAGTGCGGCGAGGGTTAACCGCAGCGCCCCTGAGCATTGCTTAATGCAGCAAAACCTAACGAGACTCTGCTTAGTGATGATTAAAATGCACCTTCAGAGGTCACCCTGAGCTGTCACTAAAAAGCGCTGGGCTGGGCTGAAAGTCGCGTCGTGGAGTGGCTGTCCCCTCCCAGGGAGCCTCCAGGAGCCCCAAAGCAGCTCTTTCTCCTCAAACCGTGAGTCAGTGCGGAGCCAGCTCAGCACCCAGAGCAGCGATGGCATGAGCCTGATCCTGCTGTCACCCTGTCTCGCTTCCGTGGTGACTCAGGGCAGCAGCATCCCGCGCGCTTGGAGCCGTCGGAGCGTGTGGATGTGGCACTCCTGCCTTTGCCACGGCAGCTGCAGCCTGGCGCTGGCGAGAGCCCGCGGTGTGCCGTGACCCGACGTGGGGAGTGTGTGGCCACGCTGCCGGCCGCTGCGTGGTCCCCTTGTGCCATCCCACACCCCTTCCCCGCTTGGGAGAGGGTGCCAGGCTGCACCCGCTGCCTCGGTGGTGATTTGGGGGCGGCCAGGAGAAGGCACCCGCTGTCACCTGGGCTGTGCCCAGCTCCAGCTCCAACTTGCCGGTATGTCTCCCAGTGAAGCCCAGTGGCAGCCCTGGGGCTCATCCCTTCACTGGGCACCACGGAAAATCCCCTGGGAGAAGCAGCTCTCTGCTCTGTTGCTGCATGGGTCGAGAGTGGGACGTGCTGTCCTGCTGGTTGCATGTGTCTGGGCACCTTCCTCCTCCTGCTGCTGCCGCCACCCCCCCTGTGACATGTCCCAGCTCCCACAGGTGAATCCCAGCAGCAGGACCCTCGCCACAGCCTCTCCTGTGTGGTTGTGGGAGGTCAGGAGTGTGGTGCTGGGGATGCTGCTGGGTGCTGAGCACGGGGAGAGAGCAGGTTTGGGGGCAGAGCTGCCCCTTGAGCTTCCCGGTCATTAGTGGGCTGGAAGGTGTGTGTCCATCCGACTGTGCCACTGGGTTTGGAAAAGGCCACTGGGCACCATGTTTGCTTTTCTCTGCGTTGATGCTGTGGGTTTCACAGCATCACAGAATCATTGAGGTTGGAAAAGCCCTTGAGGCTCCTCCAGTCCAACCATGACCCTCACCCTGACCGTTCCCAACTCCCCCAGATCCCTCAGCGCTGGCTCAGCCCGACTCTTCAACCCCTCCAGGGATCCCGGGGACTCCCCCCCTGCCCTGGGCAGCCCATTCCAACGCCCAACAGCACCTTCTGCACAGAAATCCTTCCTCAGAGCCAGCCTGACCCTGCCCTGGGCAGCTTGAGGCCATTCCCTCGGGGCCTGGCGCTGGCTCCTTGGCTCCAGAGACTCATCCCCCCTCTCTGCCCCCTCCTGGCAGGGAGTTGCAGAGGGCCAGGAGGTCTCCCCTCAGCCTCCTCTTCTCCAGACTGAACCCCCCCAGTTCCCCCAGCCGCTCCCCAGCAGACCTGTGCTCCAGACCCTTTTTTCCTGCATTTCCAGCGCCTCCCCCAGCTACGATGTGGGGAAGGGAGGAAGGGGGTCACTGGGAACTGCCCCCAGTGCAGCTCCTGCTTCAACCAGTTCACCCAGTAGTGGGGTGCTGTGGGAGCAAGCCTACCTGCTTCCAGCCGTGATGGGTGTGCGGGCAGCAACCTGCTCTCCCTGCTGGGGATCCGCTGTTTATTTTGGGGGCCGGGCATGCCTTGTGGCCTCGGCTGGGCTGGTGCTGCCTTCACCTGCAGCCACTGGGCCGGGGTGCCCAGTTCCCTCCATGGCCCCAGCAGTGCAAGCGGGGGTGACTGTTGCCATCCCTGTGTGTCCCTCCCCACACCCGGGGCAAAGTGGGGTGCAGCACCGGCAGAGGTGTCCCTCTGGCGGGTGCTTTGTCGTGTCCCACCCCTCCAGTTCTCCGTGGCACCCCTGTTCCCTGCTGGGTTTGCACAGGGGCCATGGGATGGAGCCAGTGTGGTCCTGGGCATCCCGGGGGGGCTCAGACCCTGCTCACGCCCTGGGCAGGCAGATCCAGACCTCGGGCTCACATCCTGCCTGCATGGTTGGTGCTGGGCCCAAAAATCCTGGTGGAGGTGACTGAGGGGACAGGTCCCAGCCTCACGGTGCCACCCCAGCTCCTGCTGGTGGAGGGATGGGTGGGTGGGGGTTTCTACAGGGAATGGGAAGAGAAGGATTGTGCCCCCAAACCAGAGCGGGGTCCTGAGCCCCCCCCTGCAGTGGGTGCCACCACCGGCACCTGTACCCAGCGTGTGGGTTGGAGGAAGCGCTGCTGCGGGCGTTCGTCTGCTGAACACCCTTTCTGCTCCCACCGCCACGTCTCACTCCTGGTTTTACACAAACCCCCTCTGTATTTGGGGGGGACCATGCACTAGTCCCCCACCCCCTCACCTCCTTTTCAGGGCTGGGAGCACTTGAACCTTTTCGCACCGTCTCTTCTCCCAGCCCCAAACCAGCTTCTGGTTTCTCTGTAGGTGTTCTGGAGGGATTATTTTAGCTCTTGGGGCTGGGTGCTGCGTGTGTGCCCCCCCCCTCCTGTCTGCGGTTGACACCCGTGGGTGCTGCTGTGATGCAGGCAGAGAAATTTCCCCTGCACCACTGCAAACTTGCAAGCTGGTGGGATGCTGCGGTGCAAAAGTGGGACGGGGGAGGATTCAGGCTCTGCTGCATCCCTGAGTTTCAGCTCTGGGGCTGGCTGGGGGGGTCCCTGCGAGTACCAGCACCAGTGGGGCTGGGGGGTCCTGGTCTTGTTGTGCTCTGGACGGGCTGTCCCTGCTTGTGGCATCCCCATCACTGCCCCCCCTGTGCACCCTCGTTGGGCACAGCCGGCCCCCACCTGCCAGTGGAGAGGAGAAAAATATCTGCTTGGAGAAAATATAGCATAGAAACACTTGCTTTTCTTTGGGGAGCTGGGGCGGGGCGCTGAGGCATGGAAGGGGGGGTCAGAAGGGAGCTGAACCCGGTGCAGAGAGCAGCAACTGCCCTGTAACCGGGTGGCTCATTCCTGTTTTAACTGTGTTAACGGATTTGGAGAGGGGGAAAAAGAAACTGGTGAAGTTTATGGGCATTTTGGGCCCCGGGGGGGGGTTAGTGGGAACCCTGGGCACCGTATTTATGCTGGTGATTGCAAACCGCAGTGCCCAGGGCCGTGGCTGGAGCTGTGCTGCTCCCAGGACCTGCCACCATCCTGTGGGACCCCCCCAGGCTCCTGTTTTCCCGTGGAGGGGGTAAAGTGAGACCCCGGTGCCTGCGCTCTCCCGGCCCGCGATGCCGCAGCTCCCGGTGTCCTGGCACGGTCCCAGCTCTTGTCTCAGCCCTCGGGGGTGCAGAGCAACAGCCCTGCCTGATTTCATCAGGTGCTGCCAGGCCTGACGCAAGGGCGCGGGGGCGATGGCCGCGTGTCCCCGTGGCCCGTGTGGGGTGGCTGCCTGAGTCACCCTTTCCGGTGCCACCGCGCTCGTCCCGCACCGCCGGTGGCTGCTCGGTGGCTCCCGGGGTGCCGGGTTAAAGCTGCTGCTCTTTCCTTCCTAGGAGAGCGGGATCAAGGTCCCCCCCCGGCAGCTGGGGAAGGGCCCCAGCGCCTTTATCCCCCTCGGAGAGGTGAGAGGGGGGGGAGTGGGCTTGGGTGGGTGCGTCCTGCCCTACTGGGGGGCTCCTCTGCCTCCCCCTGCCCTGGGTGGGGGGGGCAGGCGGCTGTTAAGGAAGGATTCCCACCCCTCACCCCAATTACTAGTGCCCAGCTGGGGTGGGATGCTGGGGAGGGAGGGTGGGATGGGGAACGGTCACCCAGCCTGGGGGTCCCCCCGTGGCAGTGGGGGGGTGTCTTGTTTTGGAGAATGGGGAGAGCAGTTGTGTTGTTTCACCCAAGTGTTCTCCTGCCCTATGTCCCTGCCCTGCCCGTGCCTCAGTTTCCCCACTCATCCAAACGCGGCTCTGTCAAAGGCAGCCCCCATGCTGCCCCCCCAGAAAAACTGCCCTGGAATCCCCGGGGCTCCCCATGCCGGGGCACCCTCAGTCCTATCTCGGCGCCCGGCGCCGGTGTCCCAGATGGTTCCTCCTTTGGCAGCGATAGCGCCTGGTTTCGTCACCACCGGGGTGGGGGGAGCTGAGCCCCATCTCCTCCCCGCTGCACACCAGCGCCCAAATAAACAACCCAACGCGCGGGCTGAGGCGGCCGGGCTGTGCGGGGTCCGGCATGGAGACCCCCCGTCACCCCCTGCCCCCCGGGGCCGGGAGGGGGGAGCAGGGCAGCGGGGGCTGCCGGCGGTGTCCGTACCGGGCGGCAGGGAGGAGGCTGAGCACCTCGGACGGGGTGAGCACCCCTACGGTGGGATGGGTGTTCCTGGGTCCTGCTGGCCGCTGCTGCTTGCCTGGCGGGGGGATCTCCCTCGAGCTTAGGGGGGCTGTTGGGTAGAGTGGGGGGCTGCAGCGCACAGCCCTTCACCCCGTTCCTCTCCCTCAGATCCCGCAGGAAGGTGCTGAGGGCAGCCTGCGCCAGCTCCTCATCGAGGCCTTCGTCTCGGCGGGCAGGGTGGACAACGTCGCCATGGTCATGGGGCTGCACCCCCAGTATCTCAGCAGCTTCTGGAAGACCCAGTACCTCCTGCTGCGCATGGACGGGCCCCTGCCCTACCACAAGCGTCACTACATCGCCATCATGGTGAGGATGGGGGTTACCAGGGGGTCTCAGCACCTCCGCTGGGCTTTTGCCTGGAGGCAGGAAGGTTTTTGGGACCCCAAAGATGAGCCCCCACTTCTGATCTGGGGTCCCAGAAGCTTGGAAGCTCCTTTGGGGTTGATCCCACAGTGCCCACCCAGTGCACTCCAGCACCCCTGGGGCACCAGCATTAATTGGGGGGGGGGGGCAGAGAGCCCTGTCTGGACTCTCATCCCCAGGGGAGACCCTCCAAGAGTGATGTGGGGAGGGGGTGGCTCCCTGCCTTGGCTTCTCCAAGGGCTTGTAGCAAGGTTGGGGGGCTCCTGGCGGTGTTGGGGACTGACTGCTCAGCTCTCCCCGCAGGCAGCAGCCCGGCACCAGTGCTCCTACCTGGTGGGCTTGCACATGGGGGAGTTCCTGAAGGTGGGGGGCAACCCAGCATGGCTGCAGGGGCTGCACTGTGCCCCCAAAAAACTCAGAAACCTCAATGAGATCAACAAACTGCTGGCGCATCGGCCCTGGCTCATCACCAAGGAGCACATCGAGGTGAGAGCTGATGCTGCTGGCACAGATGTCCCCCCCTCTCCCCCAAACACTCTCTGCTTTTGGGGGCTTTACCCCAGAGACCACATCCCTGCTTGCACAAGCCCCCTCCCCAGTTTAACCCTTTTAGGGCTGAGGGATATTAGGACATTAGGAAGGATTTCTGTGCAGAAGGGGCTGTTGGGCGTTGGAATGGGCTGCCCAGGGCAGGGGGGAGTCCCCGGGATCCCTGGGGGGGTTGAAGAGTCGGGCTGAGCCAGCGCTGAGGGATCTGGGGGAGTTGGGAACGGTCAGGGTGAGGGTCATGGTGGGGCTGGAGGGGCTTCAAGGGCTTTTCCAACCCAGATGATTCTCTGAGTCTCTGGGCTAGAGGGCAGGGTCTGTGCTGCTCCTGATGGGAAAGGGGTGACTTGTCCCCCGTGGCTGGGGACTGTCCTGCTACAGTGGCTGGTCTGTGGGGGGAGGCACATCCCAAACACCCTCCTGTCTCCCTGCCCTTGACTTCCCGTGTCTCTGGGGTGCAGTGGGGCGTACAGCACAGTGAGCTGGGGGGCTGGGGGGCTCCCTCCAACCCCATGTGCCTTGCAGGCTCTGCTGAAGACGGGGGAGGACAGTTGGTCACTGGCGGAGCTGGTGCAGGCCCTGGTGCTCCTCACCCACTACCACTCGCTCGCCTCCTTCGTCTTCGGCTGCGGCATCCACCCCGAGGAGGAGCAGGATGGGGGGCACAGCTGCCAGCCCCCCTCGCCCCACAGCGACAGCAGCCCTGCCTCTGACGATAGCGTGGGGGGCTCTGGGGTAAGGAGGGGGGGGCTTTGCCTTGCAGGGGGTGGTGTGTGGGATGGGAAGGGAGGGCATGGTGGGGTGCTGGGCTGCCTTATGGTGTTTCCCTGGGAATTACCCCTGGGCTTATTGGGAACAGCAGATGCTTCAGGGCTGCAGAGTAGCATCCTTCATGCAGTATCATCATCCTCTGCAGGGCTTCCCCCTCCTCCTAGTCCCCTGGATGAGGCACAGGAGCAGCTCTGGGGGCCTGGGCAGGACAAATTCCGAGGCAAAATGGTCTTTAGAGCAGCCCTGGGGCTGCTCCAAGTGACAGCAGAGCTGAGAGCGGCTCTGTGCCGCTCTGAGCTTACAACCCCTCCGCAACCTTGCTGAGCCTGGGGCAGGGCTGACTCTGCCCTCTGCTTGGCCAGGGCAGAGATGCCATGCGGGAGGTGGAGGTGCTGATGGAGAGGATGAAGCTGCTGCAGGAGAGCCAGCTGGAGGAGGAGGGCGTCACGCAGGAGGAGATGGCAACGCGCTTTGAGCTGGAGAAGACAGAGAGTTTGCTGGTTGCTCCCACGGGTGAGGAGGTGCAGGGGGTGCAGCCGCCTGGGGACGGGGTCCCTGTGGGCCAGGGATGTCACAGGGAAGTGGGGAAGGAGCCAGCATCTGCCTGGGGCACAGTAGGATCAGGCCCCCAGCTGCAGGGCTGGCTCTGTCCGGGGTCACACCGTGTCGCTCACGGCCGCTGTGGCGGTGCCTTGTAGATATTGCGGATCACTCCCTGCAGTCCAACGTCCTCTGCTTCGTGGAGGACCCTGAGTTCGGCTACAAGGACTTCACGCGGAGGGGTGAGCAGGCGCCCCCCACTTTCCGTGCGCAGGTGGGTGTTCGTGGTCCTGCGCCAGCCGGAGGGGAGGCAGGGTGCTGAGTGGCAGGTTCTGCTTGTCCCGGAGTGGGGACGGGGGCTCTTTCCAGGGTCTCGGCGCTGCAGGGGCAGTGTGGGTGCAGAGGGTGAAGGGCTGGGACCAGGCTGGAGCTGTCTGAGCAGCTCAACCAGTTGCAGGGGTCAGCTTTGGGGGGAGACCCCAGCTTATGTCCCTGGCTTTGAAGGAACCCCGTGTTTCCCTGTCAAGCCCCTACCCCAGCGTCCTTTCTCTGGCAGGATTACACCTGGGAGGACCATGGCTACTCGCTGATCAACCGCCTCTACCCTGATGTGGGGCAGCTCCTGGATGAGAAGTTCCAGGTCGTCTACAACCTGACGTACAACACCATCGCCATGCACTGCGGCGTGGACACCTCCATGCTGCGCCGGGCCATCTGGAACTACGTCCACTGCGTCTTCGGCATCCGGTACGTCCCTGACCCCGTGGCTGGAGCCTCTTCTCTGCCCTGGGTAAAGTCTGTGAGCAAGTCCAGCCTGGGAGCCTGCGACTTGTCTTGCTGAGACTTGCTGTTGCTTAGAGCCAGGCAAAGCAAGGATCTGCTCTGCAGAGAGATCTGGGCAGGCTGGAGCGATGGGCTGAGCCCAGCTCGGGGAGTTTCAGTAAGGCCAAATGCCAGGTTCTGCCCTTGGGCCACAACACCCCCCAGCAGGGCTACAGGCCTGGGGAGGAGTGCCTGGAGAGCTGCCAGTCAGAGAGGGACCTGGGGGGGGTGAGAATGAGCCAGAGTGTGCCCAGGGGGGCAAGAGGGCAATGGCATCCTGGCTTGTGTCAGCACTGGCGTGGCCAGCAGGGACAGGGAAGGGATCTGAGCCCTGGGCTCGGCACTGGTGAGGCCGCCCCTCGATGGGTGGGTTCAGTTTTGGGCCCCTCACCCCAAAAAGGCCATTGAATGACTCGAGCGTGGCCAGAGAAGGGCAACGGAGCTGGGGCAGGGTCTGGAGCACAGGTCTGCTGGGGAGCGGCTGGGGGAACTGGGGGGGTTCAGTCTGGAGAAGAGGAGGCTGAGGGGAGACCTCCTGGCCCTCTGCAACTCCCTGCCAGGAGGGGGCAGAGAGGGGGGATGAGTCTCTGGAGCCAAGGCCCCAGCGCCAGGCCCCGAGGGAATGGCCTCAAGCTGCCCAGGGCAGGGTCAGGCTGGCTCTGAGGAAGGATTTCTGTGCAGAAGGGGCTGTTGGGCGTTGGAATGGGCTGCCCAGGGCAGGGGGGAGTCCCCGGGATCCCTGGAGGGGTTGAAGAGTCGGGCTGAGCCAGCGCTGAGGGATCTGGGGGAGTTGGGAACGGTCAGGGGGAGGTTCATGGTTGGACTGGAGGAGCTTCAACAGCTTTTCCAACCCAGATGATTCTGTGATCCTGTAAAAGCAATGCTGTTGGACTCGGCTTAAGCCTGGAAAGACCCCAGGGTGTGTGAATGGGCAGGGGTTGTGCCTGGAGTATCCATAACCTCCTCTCTCCCCCAGCTACGATGACTATGACTATGGGGAGGTGAACCAGCTCCTGGAGCGCAGTTTGAAGATCTACATCAAGACGGTGGCTTGCTACCCAGAAAAGACAACCAAACGGATATACACGCAGTTCTGGAGACACTTCAAACACTCAGAGAAGGTGCTGCCCCATCCCTTCACCTCCTGGCAGGCTGTGGGGGGATGCTAAGACCCCAGGCCCTGACCCCGCTCTCCCTGTGTAGGTGCACGTCAACCTGCTCCTGCTGGAGGCTCGGATGCAGGCGGCTCTGCTCTACGCCCTGAGAGCCGTCACCCGGTACATGACCTGACCGGCCTCCGCTCCCTCCTCCTCCTCCTGCCCCAGGTTTGGGGGAAAGGCCGGGGGCAGCTGCTGCACTAAAGACTCTGCTGGAATATTGTCTCCCCCCTTAAGGGGCCTGGAGCTGTGGAAGGAAATGGGGAGCTTCCCTGCCCCTCATCGCAGGAGAGGGGACCCCAAAGAGGCCATCAGTGCTGGGAAGACCCTGAGTGCTGCCCTAAGCTTGGCAGAGCTGGGAGTGCTCATCTGCTCTGTGGCTTTCTTGGGGTGAGCCCCAAGGAAGCCAAAGCGGGGTGCCTGGGCGTGCTGCCTTCACTGTGCAGTGCTGGTGTTACACCTCTGTGCCACATCCTGGCACCAAGGCTGCTGCCGCAGAGGACTGTCCTCGTGCAAAGATCACCAGAGGGTATCGTGGGCTTTGCCCCTGCTTCTTGGGATCTTGTCATGCTGGAAGACACGCAGCTGCTGCTGGGGATGCTGCCCTGGCGCCCCCTCCCCAGCTCTCTGCCTCGCACCCACCGCAGGAGTGGTGGGAAGGATCCAGCCATCCCCTTGCCCGCTCGGGCAGCCCCCGGTGCCACTCGTCTCCACGCTCAGTCCCCCCACATCAGGGTCCGAATGGCTGGGGCAGAGGCTGGGGCTCCTTCCTGCCCTGGCCCGGGTGTTTCTGCTGCCTTCGAGTGCTGCTGTGACATGGGGACGGCCCCTCCGTGGCCCCTCTGGTCCTCCCCACGGACCCTGGCACAGCCGCACCCCAGCCCCCCCCTCGGATGGGGCCTGGGGGGGTTGCAGAAGGGGTTAAGCTCTGCCCCATCCTGCCCTCCCGAGCCTCCTGCAGTTTGGGATGTGAAGTGCCTCTTAGCCTGGGTCCTGGGGCAGGAGTAGGAGCACCTGAGCTGTGTTTTACATCTTCTGTTTGCATCGTTTTTCAGCCACCGGCGCATCTGCGCTGCCTCAACCTTTGTGGCTGAGTGGGGACCTGTGGCAGGGCTGGGACGTGGGGTGGCCGTAGCTTTCACCAGATGTGCCAGAGCATTTCCCAGCGGCGCGGGTCGCCGGGGACGTGCTTGATTTGGGGAGCCCCTGCTCCCAGCTCTGCTGGAGCGTGGGTGCGGGTGCAGCAGCATCGCATGCCACTCAGCCCCTCTTGGTTTGTCTCTGCCGAACTGTCGCTCCAGTTAAGTTATTTCTATATTTTTTTGGGTGTATTTACTCCTGACCAGGCATGGAAACACCACTGACTTTGCTACAGATCTTGTTTGAAAAAATAAAATTGTTCTTTTTTTTAATTGTAATTATTTTTTTTCTTTTTCCAAATGCCTCCACAGTGCAACGCCACCAAGCAAGTGGCTGTAGGATGCAGTTTCCCTTTCCCCTTGCTCAGCCCCAGGGCCTGATCCTGCATAGTGCAGTGGGGAGTGGGGGTGTCCCACTGCTCTGGGGGGTGGCTGGGAGCAGCCCTGGATTATCCAAGGGGGCAAATGGGGGGGTGGGGGCATGCACTCCCCATTTTCCTGAGGAGCGTGGGCTCTGCTCCAGTGCACCCTCCTTGCAGTGACCATTCCCAGCCTCTCCTGGGTGTAGCACCCTCCTGGAAAGCCAGGATTTGGAGCACTGACACCCATCCCAGGGTGGGTGTCCCGTGGGATGCTCTGCTCTCGCTGCTGGGATGGAGCTGAGCAGGCTGCAGCGGAGCTGGGAGGTGAAGCAGCACCGGGGACACCACAGCCCCGTGATGCGGAGCCCAGCACTTATCAGGGTGCAGGCAGGAGCCCCTGGCAGCAGCTGATAAGATCCCCGAGGAGGGGCCAGCCCGTCCCCCTGCTCCAGCAGATCGAGGTACATCCTTGCTCCGGGTGCCTGAGAAGCATCGAGGAGCATCGAGGAGCCTGATCCTGGTTCTGGGGCTGTCCGGGCCCCCCCAGCCCCTGCAGACAGGTAGGACCCATTGTGCTGCTCCTCTGATGGGGACATGGGGTTGGGGACAGCGAGGCTGGATGGGGCTCGGGCACTACTGGCATGGTAAGGGTTTGCGGGGGGGTTTACAGGGTTTATTTGCACCGTGCAGGGGGGAAAAGTGCTCTTAGAGCGGCACAAGGGCACTGGGGAAACTGAGGCAGGAGGGCGGGTCTCCTGTGGCTCTGCTGTCAAAGTCCCTGGGCCGGGGTCCCTATCCAGGCGTCTGTCCAGGTCCCCTCGCATGGCTGGTGACTGCAGGTGGGTTTAGCAAACGACTTGCAGAGGAGAGCTGCAAACAGCAGGTAAGGGTTAGCTCAATGCTTACAAGACACTGGAGAATCCCCTGGGGTGTGGGGAGGGCCCTGCCTGCGGGTTGAGCAGTTTTCCTACACTGAGTCACAACCTCCAACTATTTCCCAGCGTGTTTTTCCAGCCCCGGCCGAGGCAGCTGAGCCAACGGTGCCTTTGGCTGTGGAGAAAAGACACACACACACATCCCCCCCCCCCCCCCCCCCCCGCCCCGCAGAGGGTTGTATTTCCAGGGTGTCACCCTGGAACACCCAGCCAGCGAGGGGACAGCACCATGCAGGGACCTGTGGGTGCTTGGGGACCCCCAGGGTGCCTTGGGCAGCCCCCAGCCCCTGCCATGGTGACAGCTCTCCGCCCTGGGGGGTTGTGGGTTTTTTCCCTAAATATATTTGGAATCTCAACCATGAGCTTATTTTTAAGTGAGTGGCGTGATCTTAGGGAGGGAGCTTTAGAATTTTTTAATGCTGGTGGCTTTTCTACTTTATATATGGAGGGTCTTGGGGACCCGGCATGGCTGGAGGTCCCGGTGGGATGGCACCGGCTGTTCAGCTGCAGAGAGGGGAAATTTGTGCCTGTGTGTCGGTTTTTTGAAAGAAGTGAGAAAATGTCATCTTTTAGAGGCAGCTCAATGACAATCATTAGAAAAGGGTCAAGGCAAGGGGGAGATTCTGTCCAAGGAGAGATTTTTTTCCTGCTGCCTTCTGGCTCTCTTTAAGGCATAACAAAATATTTTGTTCAAGTGAAAGAAATCCTCCAAGTAAAGGCGCTGTTTCTGATCACAAAGCCATGGGGAGGGGCTGAGCCTTTGGGGGAAAAAAAAAAAAAGAAAAAAGAAAAAAAAATCCTTCTTTGCTGCAGTTTCACCCTGGCATGTCTGGCGAAATCATCACCATCTTGTGGGTTCACCGCTCTGTGTCCCCACCCTGTCCTGCTTTTCCCAGTAATATCAAATAACTGGGATGAGACTGAGTCCAACCAGGTCCTGGGGCACCCAAGGAGCAGCGTTGCCACCCCAGCACCCAACCTGCAACCTCAGGCCAGGCTCATGTTTAAACCCCTGTGCCTGGGTGATGCATCAGCAATTGCCAACCCCTCGGGGAGGGTGATGGGGGGAGGTTTTGGCGTGGACAGGGCTCCAAGCAGCTGGCTGGAGCTGGATGTGTTTCTTACCCGTGAGGTGTGGGCCAGCGTGGTGGTTTTGGCTTGGGGAGCAGAAGACACAAGCTCAGGTCACCTCGTCTGGTGCTTAAAAATACATTTGTACGTGTATTTTTATGTATATATATATATAAATAAAATATATATACACACAGAGATATAGGTGTGCTTTTGGGATGGCTGGCAGCAGCCTGACCTCCAGCACCCCTCTGTGCCAGCCTGGCATCCCTGGTTTTCTCCCCAGGAGAGCTTTGCAGCCCGTGGCATTGCCCACGCCGTGGCAAGGAAGGGACTGGGTGGGACAATTGCTCCCTGCGCCTCATCCACCCCATATTTGCTGCTCCTCTGCCCCTCGCCTCCAGCGAGACCCTCCTTAGGCAGCGTGTAGGGGGGTGTGACAGCCTCACGTTAAAGCAGATATTCAAGGGTGCTCATGGACCTGAGGGCTGAGCCCACGGGCCACCCAGGACCCAGCAGCTCCCCCCTCCCCAGGGTGCAGCCCAGGAGGGAGCTGGTGCCTGGAGCCAGTGCTGCCCTGAGCCTCACTTGGGAGCTGCAAAGCAGAAAGTCTTTTGAAAGTGTTATTTTTAATCCCTTCCCCCCCACTACAGTCTTGCAAAGCTTGGCCGAGGCAGCAAGTCCTGGGTTGGGCTCCAAATTTTCCTCCCTGGTTGCCCCAGGTTTATTTTAAATCCACAAAGGATTTACCATGGACAAGCAGCAATTCCTGTGCATCTCCCAACAGACAGGCCTCAGCAGAGAGGACATCTGGGAAGGGCCTGTCTCCTGCTTTATTTTTCTCCCTCTTTATTTCTCTCCCTCTGTATTTTTCCCTTACAGCATCAAATAACTCAGGGGTGAGCCGGTGCCATGGGGCCTCCTTTAACTCATCGCCTGGGTCATTGTATCAGTTTAACGTCCTTTTTTTTTTCAGGTGGTCACAATTATAAACCAATAAATTCCTCACTCTGTGTTTAACCAAGGCCTGCAATTTGTATGCAGATATATAATTTATTGGCAGCTTTCATTGTCTGTCTTGCAGGGCAGAAGGAGCGTTAATAATCTCCCTACCTGTAGCTGATAGTTATGATCCCAATGTATGCAATTTTTTTGCACTGCAATTGCCCTCAATTTAAAAACATAACGTGTTAGCGGTGTTCAACATGCAGCAATGCAATGGGAAAATAATAATAATCATCGTGGGCTGTGCTGACTGAGCACTTGAAGGCTGATGGAGCCCAAAGTGCTTTGCAAAATGGGCATTTCTGGGGCTTGTCATTCCGTAATATGGGGAGGGGGCAGCGGCGTGGTGCCAGGCCAAGGGCCTTCTCTTACCAAGCCCAGTGCCCCGAGCTGCAGGAGGGATTTGAGCTCCTGGAATTTGTCCAGGACAGGGCTCAGCCCATGCAAGGCTGGAGATGATGAGGAGTATCTGTGCCCTGAGCACTGGCAACTCGTTGCCCTACAGCTGTGAACAGACACCTGGATCCACTTGCAGGGGCTGGAAATGGGTAAATTCAAGCTGGAGACAAAGCAGCAGTTCAAGGGTGAGGTGGATGTGGAGGGCCAGTGAACGGCGAGTGAACGGTGGTGGTGGGTGCTAGCCTGTGGCCGGCTTTGCCCACCACCCATGTCCACAGGACCCTGGGCCATCCCCCGTGGGATCACACTTTTCCCAGTGGTGAGCAGCTGCCTCAGCAAAGCCTCCCAGTCCCCCTCCAGTCCCTTTTCAGCAGCAGAGCCCTAGAACCAACCAGGGAGCCGGTTGAGGGGTTTGTGGGGCGGTGGATGGGAGGGAAGGGACCGGCCCCAGTCGCTAGCTTAGCTCATGGGAACAGAATGTGTCCTGCCCATGGAGCCCAAAATATCCCCTGGCACCCTCTGCGCCCGGTGCCAGCTTCTGCTTCCTCACGTAACCCCCACCGTGCCCAGGGCCACCGTGCCCAGGGCCACCATGTCACCGCTGTGGGCCAGACTGTCATCACGGTGCACACGCAGCTCAGGACCCTGAGCGCTGCTTTTGCAGGCCGGGTTTTACCCAGACACGCAGGTTTTTCACCCCATTATGCACCGAGGTCGGCACCTCTGGGGCCCTGCAGTGCCAGGAGCCATCCCGCGGGTGGCTGGGCGGCAGAATTCCTCCACAAGCCCCCCCCCCCCCAAATCAGCTCCATCCTCGCAGGCACAGAGGGAAAGCTTGGCAGGGTGGGGGGGGATAACCTCCCAGCCCTCTGCTCCCTTGCAGCAGGTAAGAGCTATTTGCTTTGGATTTAAGAGTGACAATTTGGCTGTCACCAGGAAGCCGACTCGCTGTCCTTGCTGGGGACAAACTGGGCTTATCCCGGGGGAACTGCAGGCTCTGGGCACCGTGAGCTGGAAATCCCACCTGGCTGCTGGAATATTTTAGTCCTTGCGGAGCTGCCAGGCAGCAGGGCTGGCGCGGTGTGAGCGGAGGGTTGGGACCAGAGGCAGCTCTAATTCATGATGCGTCCCCGAGCTGCTGTCACCTCCCTCACCCGGGCTCTGGGGTGCCATCCTGCACCCCCAGCTCAGAGCCACCCCACTGCGGGCAGAGGGGTCCCCATCACTCGCCGAGGGGACCGAATCCCGGGCACCGCTGCTGCTCAGCCCTCAGCGCTTTATTTCTTTGTCTGGCAGCGGATTTTCAGCCCGAACGACCCCCGGCAGGCAGGGGCTGGGCTGGGGGGGCCGGGGCTGGCAGGGGAGGGGCTGGGGGGGGCCGGGGGTGAGGCCGGGGCTGGCGGGGCAAGGGCTGGGGGGGGCCGGGGCTCGCCGCTCCCGCTTGCCTGGATCGGCAGCGCCGCTCGCTGGGAGCCGAGAGCAGCGCTGAGAGACGGCCCTGCAGCCCTCTGCAACCCCCCCACTGCAACCCCCCCACTGCAACCCCCCCACTGCAACCCCCCACTGCAACCCCCCTCTGCAACCCCCCCACTGCAACCCCCCACTGCAACCCCCCACTGCAACCCCCCACTGCAACCCCCCTCTGCAACCCCCCCACTGCAACCCCGCACTGCAACCCCCCACTGCAACCCCCCTCTGCAACCCCCCTCTGCAACCCCCCTCTGCAACCCCCCCTCTGCAACCCCCCTCTGCAACCCCCCCTCTGCAACCCCCCTCTGCAACCCCCCTCTGCAACCCCCCCTCTGCAACCCCCCCACTGCAACCCCGCACTGCAACCCCCCACTGCAACCCCCCTCTGCAACCCCCCTCTGCAACCCCCCACTGCAACCCCCCTCTGCAACCCCCCCACTGCAACCCCGCACTGCAACCCCCCACTGCAACCCCCCACTGCAACCCCCCTCTGCAACCCCCCTCTGCAACCCCCCCTCTGCAACCCCCCTCTGCAACCCCCCTCTGCAACCCCCCCTCTGCAACCCCCCCTCTGCAACCCCCCCACTGCAACCCCCCCACTGCAACCCCCCACTGCAACCCCCCCACTGCAACTCCCCCTCTGCAACCCCCCTCTGCAACCCCCCACTGCAACCCCCCTCTGCAACCCCCCCTCTGCAACCCCCCCTCTGCAACCCCCCACTGCAACCCCCCTCTGCAACCCCCCCACTGCAACCCCCCCACTGCAACCCCCCCACTGCAACCCCCCTCTGCAACCCCCCTCTGCAACCCCCCACTGCAACCCCCCTCTGCAACCCCCCCACTGCAACCCCCCTCTGCAACCCCCCCACTGCAACCCCCCCACTGCAACCCCCCTCTGCAACCCCCCACTGCAACCCCCCTCTGCAACCCCCCCACTGCAACCCCCCTCTGCAACCCCCCCTCTGCAACCCCCCCTCTGCAACCCCCCCACTGCAAACCAGCCCTACTTCACCCCCCCCCCCGCTGCAAACCTGTCCTGCATCCAGGCTGCAAACCCGCCCCACCACAAACCCGCCCCACGGCAAGGCTCCCTGCTGCCAACCTGCCCCACATTCCCCTCGCAAACCTTCCCCACTGTAAACCACCCCACCGCAAACCCGCCCCACATCCCTGCTGCAAACCCTCCCACAGCCCCGCTGCTGGCCCCACTGTCCACCGTCCCTCTGTCCCTGCCACCAACCCCACTGCAAACTGTCCCCATGTCCCTGCTGCCCCACTGCCAGCCCTGTCCATGTTGCTGCCAGCTCCTCTGCAAAAAGCCCCCCTCACCCCATTTTCTGGCTGAGGGGCTGATCACAGGATGGCAGGAGACAAGGACCCACGCCGGGAAGGAGAAAATACAACTTGCAGTCTTCCCTCTCCCATGTGGGATTCGGAGCATCCTCACCCCCCCTGGGAGACCGGCAGGATCTGGCTGCCCTCTCTGGGGGGGCAGTTTGAGTCTCAGAGCCCATCCTCAGCGCTCTCCCTGCTCTCACGTGCTGTGACCATTGCACAAAGCAGGGAGCAGAGTCAGGATGGTGACAGGGACCCCAACCTGCCCCTGCCAGCGGTGCCACGCGCCCGGCAGAGCCCACCCCAACAGGTACCTAGGGAAAGTGTGTTCTCCAAAGGCTGAAAGCTGAAGGCATGAAAACTCATCTTAAAAACACCTGGGAGGGGAGGGGGACCTCGAAGAAAAGATGCTGGGCTCTGCAGAGGCCCACTTGGGCTTCACTGCTCCCCACAGGGGCCAGCTGCCTCTGAGCAAGCTCCACAGCACACAGTGCTTTACAGGAGCAAAGACTTTTCATCTCATTATTTTCCTGACACCTCGAAAAGGTCCCTCTAACCGCCACGGGGTTTGGGGAGGAAGGTTTGACAGCCAGAGCCGGGGTTTTTAGCAGCTCCCACGGGCTGGAGGTGGGCTGCCACAGCAGCTCGTGCCTTGCTGGAGCCAGGACACAGCTCTTCAGCTCGGATTTTGCTCCTGCAAGGATGCTGCTTGGCATCCAGGAGCTGTTGTGGGGGTTTGTGCCCCCTGACCCCCTCGCAGGATAACACCTCTGATGTTTAATCCCCCACCCGGTGGACTCTGGGCACAACTCATAAAATATGGATGATCTTAAGCTGCTAATGCCAGCCAGCCCCTGCCTGAGTGGGGAAGGGGGGGGTGAGTGGGTGACTCTGAGCTCAGCACCCCAGGGTGGGCTCATCACCTCGCCCCCCCCCCCCCCAGCACCTTTGCAGCAGCGGTGGCTCACCCACGAGTCACATGGGGATGGGGACACAAGGGTTTTCCCCGTGTGACAGACCCATTTGGCATCGTTGCCATCCCCGTGTGCACGGGATGCTGCTTGCGCTGGTGCTGGAAAGGGTCCATTGCCCAGTGGTGGCTTCTCTGGCTGATAAAAATCATTATTGCTGGCTGAGATGTTAGAGGAAGCTCCTTGTAAGCGCTGGCTTTGTCTTGCTTGCCCTCCAAGATGGTTTCTCCAGGATTTCAAGGTGCTGTTGGAGCTGTTGAAGAAGGAAGAACAGGCACAGGGAAGCTGATGATGTCCCTGGCTGTTCCTGCTGGGATGGAGGATGAGCTGGTGAGCATCTCACCTTGTTCCTGGTGCGGCTGAAATCACCAGGACTCCGCCACAAGCTGCTTTATCATCCCACGTGTTTAATGAGGGTGTTTCATGACTTGACCCTCACTCCTGGGTCCATCCCAGGCAAGGCTGCTCTTGGGGTTTTGCTCCCCTGGGGCAAGCAGGGTGGTAATGAGCACCCTCACCCTGTGCCGTGAAGCCAGGCCGGTGCAGACACACAACAGCCATTTCCAGCCACCCCGGTGGCTTCTCTCTCCGTGGCTGAAATGGGAACCCCAACCATGACTGAAGGATGAGTCACATTTCCCAGCACCAGCTACAGAAGAAGGGAATTAAATACATATATTCACGCTGAAAAGGGGAAGAGGGAGCTCTGGGTTGCTTGGCATGTTTCCAGAGGGGCTCAGCCAAAGCTGTGACACCAAAAGTCTGGAGTTTGTCACTGAGGAAGGTGATCTGTGTGTCGTGAGGGGATGGTGGGAGCTGGGGCCGTGCTCTGACCCCCCCGCCTGGATGATGCAGCCTGATGGGGAGAAGTTGCTGAGCCGTGCTGGGATCTGCAGGAGTGATTTTGGTCACGGCTCCCGCTGTTGTCTGCTTTCTCCCAGCATCCCAGTGGTGCGGGATGCCAGCACACTGCCTGCCCGGCTCCTCCGGCTCTGCCGGCAGCACCGGGATGCTCCTTGGCTCGCTTGGGAGGGAGAGCTCATCCAAGTCAGGGAGCAGGAGGATGCAGACCCGGGGTGGCCTTGCTGGCATCCCACAGCTGCCAGCAGCACTGGTAAGACTTGAAAATACTCTCAGTGTCACCAGAACAGTAAAGGCTGCCGTTTCCCAGCTCAGGAGACAGCCCTGGTGCAGCTTTCCCTGCACAAATCCCTCACAGAGCCTTGAACATCCCAGGATTTATTTGCCAGAGAGCTGGAGGTCACCAGTTAATGAGCCTGTGACGGAAATGTTGCACAGAGGAACCTGAAGGTGGGGGAGAGGGGGGCTGGGGAGGGTGGGGGTGTCGCAGGAGATTTGAAATCCCTCAAAAAAACCTGCCCTGTCCGAGTAAGCGACCTCCGCTCCCGCCCTGGCTGAGCTCCGCAGCACGATCGATCGGGCAGGCAGCTGCCTCCTGCCTGCAGCCCTGCCAGCGCTCCGTGTCCCGCGTGCGCGCAGTCGTACCAGCGGCCCCCCAGGAATGCCGGGGTTTTGGGGGTGAGCTTCCCTTGCCGCGGGGTGCTAAGGGCTAAAGCCACCTCCCAGGTGACCCAGGCAACGTCACCTCAGGCTTCTGCGGGCAAACCCCATCCCTCTCGCTGGGGCGTGGGAAGGCGAATTCGGTGCTGGTCGAGGCAGAGATGCAGGGATGGGAGATTTGAGGTGGTTTTGCGATGATTTAGGGTTTGCATCACAGTGCTGGGAGGCAGGGACGATGGCTGGGTGCTGCCATGACCTGCAGGACGAGGGGTCCCCACCCCCGGAGGATCTTAATGCCAACAGGAACAAACAGGCGACACACCCCCACCCCCCACCCCCTCTTCCAGCTCAGAAAAGAGCAGTGAATAAAAACAACCCGTGTTTTATCGTTTGAAGGTGATGTTTTGCCTGAAGGGGATCTGACGCATGAGCCTCACCTCTGGATGGACATCGGGAGCCACTAACAGGGGGGGGAAGCTGAGCAAAACCAGGCTCCCCAGAGAGGATTTAGGGCTGGGGTTTTGCACGGGAGGGCTCAGGGGTGCAGGGTGGGTGCCAGCGTGGGGAGATGCTGTGCCGGGAGGGAGCAGGGCAGCCAGACAAACCATGGGGCCAGACAAACAACCGCCCACCAGGAACTGGATGGCAGCAAATGAGCACATGGCTGGGCTCCCCCGGCACCGGAGTCTTGCTCATGCTGCAGCACAGCCAGGTGTTGGAAAGTTGGTGTTAAGGTGTCGGTGAGGATGAGGTTTTTTATTGTGGTTTGTTTTGTTGTTGGTTTTTTTTTTTTTTTCAGTATAGCAAAGTGTTTGTTTCTGTAATTTGATGTTTTGCAGTGATTGAAAACTTTATGATAAAAATTAATCCAAGGAAAATGGGGGTTTGTTGACATCTGAGCTTTCACTGGAGAGAATGGAAATTTTTAAAAATATCTATTTTTAAACAAAAAAAAAAGTTATTCTGTTTTGCACAAGGATGCCCTCCCTCCAGCAGGTAAGATCTGAAGCCCTGCATTTTAATCCTGATTTTCTGTCCCTGGGACAGCTCATGGCTGCATAAAAGCCCTTGCCCTGTGATTTAGGGCAATCACCCAGCAGGAAAGGGAAGGGGCAGTGGAGTTTGATGCCTCGTGGATGTACCGATGGCTCTGCCCCTGCCTCCCCGCGCCCCAGCTGTGCCCTGCTGCCTGAGAGCCTGTTTGGGGACGTGGATGTGTCACCCTGTTTCCTCAGGGGCTCCCATACAAGCTAATTTGAACAATTAGAGAGTAAAATCTTCACCCCAGTAATTAGACTCATGTGGTGGTTGGTGACAGTGTCAACAGTGTCACGTCTCTTTGGAGCCGTGTTATAGCCCCGCTGGGGTGGGGGTGCAGGGAGGGGAGGGGGCCTGCCCAGCCTAGGTGGGAGATGCCTTCTGTAGGGTTTTCTCTTGCCCACCATCCCCAGCTCACCCCCAGATTTCCCACTGCCCCCCAATCCCCCATCCCACAGCACCCCATTGACGCACCTCCCCCAGCCCCAAATCCCTCCATGCGATGCCCAAATTGATGTCAAGTCCCCACCCAGCAGTACCCCAAATCCCACCTGGCCCCCAGTCCCCACCCTGCTCTCTGGCTGACCCCAAATCACCGTGGCACCCCTAATCCCTCCATCTGCAGTGCTGCAGTAACTGGCCCAAGATCCCAACCCCCAATACCCCAACGCTGACCCCAAATCCCCACCCCACAGCTCCCCAGCACCCTGCTTGAAACCCAGTCCCCACAGGGCTCCTCACCCCTTCACAGCACCCCTGTACCCTGCTGACCCCGAAACTCCCTATTCTGAATCCCCACCCCACAGCACCCCAGTACGCTCTTGGCCCCCAGATCCCCCAACCCCACGTCCCACAGCATCTGGTTACTGACCCCAACCCCAAATCCTTCCTGTGTGCAAATTCCCCACCCCCTCCCCCCCGGACACCCCATCACCCCCTGACCCCAAAGTCTCACCTCACACCCCCTGGCACCCCATCATCCCCACCCCAAACCCCTACAACCCCCCTCACCCCTTGACCCCAAAGCCTCACTCCACCCCCCCCAGCACTCTACCACCCCTCACCCTAAATTCCCACAGACCCCCTCACCCCCAAATCCTCACCCCCAACCTCCCCCAGCACCCCCAACCCAAAACTCTGTCACTCTGTGACCCCCAAATACCCCCCCAGCACACCCCCAAACTCCCACAGACCCCCTCACCCCCAAATCCTCACCCCTAACACCCTCCCAGCACCCCAACACCCCCCAACCCAGATTCCCACGGACCCCCTGGCCCCCAACCCCTCCATCTCCCTCCCACTGCCCCGTTCCAACGGGGGGCGTGTCCTCCCGGGGGGGCGTGTCCTGTCGCGAGGGGGCGTGTCGGGAGGGGCGCGGACTACAACTCCCGGCATGCTCCGCGCGCCCCTTCCCCCGAGGCTTCCGGCGGGGCCGGCCCGGGAGCGGCGGAGGAGCCGGCGGCCGCGGGCAGCAGGTGAGGGCGGGCGGCCCGGGGGGAGCCCGCCGGGGGGTGCCCAGGCCCCGCCCGGCCCGGCCCGGCCCCTCTCGCCGGCTGCGGGTGGGGGGGCGGAGTGTGGGCGAGGGGCTGTGAGGGATGGCGGGGGGTGAGAGGGGCTTGGGGGGGGCCGGTGTGGGGTGAGGGGTCAGCGAGGGGAAAGGGGGGGCGAAGGGTCACTTGGAGCCGTGCTCGGCCCGGCTGGTCCGCAGGGGACCCCCGGGGGTCCCTGGGGCGGGGGCTCCTCCCGCTGGGACAGGCGGGCCGGCCGGGCCTCCCGCGGCCGGGGGCTCGCTGGGGGCCGGGGGGGGAGACGCGGCCGGGAGCCGGCTCACGGGTCAGACCCGTGTTATAAACCCAATTTCAACCCAGACGCGCCGGCCGGAGCTCCAGTTTCTGGGCACCGCTGTCCTCCGAAGTGCTTGGGCTGTGACTAAAAGTAAAACCTGCTTTTTCATCTGTGTTGCCGTCCTGTTGCTTTCTGTGGGAGCGCTTTCACCTTTCTGTAATTTCTTTCTGAGGCAGCCCCTTTGGTATTTCTTTGTTTGATCTCTTGTCTTAATGTTGGCTGAAATTTGAAACGTCCCTGCTGTGCTTTCTCGTTTAATTGTTCTTTCCTTCTGTTTGCGTGCAGATGAATTATTTACCTCTTTGCCTTGCACTGGGTTGTGTTTGTCCAGGTGAAGGTAGGTGAGGCCTTAGTGCCCCTTTTTGGGGCTGAAGGTACTAAAAAACCAGAGTGATGTGAGAAGGTGCTTAATCGAGGCTGAAATGAAGTAAAAAGCTCCTCTTCTCAAATGTTAGGATGTTTAAATGGGGCTTCCACAAGCTTAGAAAGAGAAGGGGGAGTGTTTGTGGTCACTTCTCTAACGTGTAAAGAAACCTTGAATTGTATAGGAGTGAGTTTTAAACTTGAAGCTCGCCTCCGAAAAATACGAACATCAGTGAGTCCTGAGCAGAATCAGGTTTGCTCGCAGAAGGGGAACGATGAACTTCCTGTGGTCTGCTCTTGGTGGGTAAAAGGTGAATTAGCTTGATGTAAAAGTGTCGTAGAAGTTGCACGGGAGTGTAATTGAATTCCCCTGCCTGCTATGATTTCAGTGTAAATATCTATTGCTCTTCAAACATACAGTTCAAATGGATCCGAATTACTTTTAAGAGCAGACAAGACCCAAAATTGTACCTTTACATAGTTTAAATTCCTTTTGAAACGAGCGTGCAAAAAAAGGGTGAAATAAAGCCCAAATGAGGCCACTTCTGAGGGAATCTGATTGGCGCAGAGTTAATACCTTGGATGGTGGTAACAAACCCCTCTTCTCGTTCAGGGTAGGTTTAAACTTGTTCTTCCTAACAGTGCTGGAAATGACAGCGCTGGTCTGTCCTAAATTACTGTGGTTTCAAGTGTCTCAGCTTGTACTTCACCGGGGTGGCTTTGTTACTGGATAATATCGCAAAGGGTGTTTTTCTAAGGAACATTTCCTTTCTGGACTACCAAGAAATGGCTGGATGAGCTGTGTCTGAGGCACACAACATCTTCAAGTCCTGGAAGATGGGGAGGGGGAGTCCTGTTGGGGGAGTGTGGGGCAGCGCAGAGAGGCTGCCACAAACAAGGGGAATGTGATTGCATCCTTGTTTTCATGCTGCTGGATCAGTAATCTGTGATTATACAGCCTTCTACTTCATTCAATCACTGGTTAATTTGATTTCCAGTTTAATTTGATGACAGTTTTGAGAGCCAAATCGCTTGTATTTAAACAAATGGCTTCTATTTTGATCAAATTTCATTGTGTTTGGCATGTGTTGGGGCATTATATGTATTAAAATCGCTGACACTGCAGTTCCTGCAGGTCTATTAGTTGATGATGAATATTCAGTTACAAGGGTACAAAACCTGTGTCTGGCGGGGGGGGAGGTGCTTAAAGCAAAACTCAGTGATGGAAGCTGCACTGATACTAGTTTTCTGTCACTGGTCTAAGTGGTGCCACGCACGAAGCAAGCTGCAGATATCCTTGGGGTCATCAGGGTCACCTCAAAACATGTTCATTTTTCAGGCAAAACCAGAACTTTCGGCTACAGAGAGTGCGAGGAAGCTGATACAGCTGTTGGGGGCAAAGATGTCATCTTGTTCCTGCTTCCATTAAAGGTGGGAGTGGAGTGTGCATAGTGAAGAGATGCTTCATGTCATTCAGAATTGGTTCCCGAATTTTGTTTAGTTGGGAATTTTCTGCATACAAATGCTGCATGAAGGGTTTTTGTGAGTGTGAGAACTTTTTTTTTTTTGCTGGCGGGTTTGGAGTGCCCTGGAAAACTAATGGATGTGTGACTGCGGCAGTGTTAGGCCTCGGCTTTGTGTTGAGGGAAAAAAAGCCCTTTCAGAGATCTATTTTTATCATTTAATTAGTAGCTCTTGCTGACTTGTCAATGCTGCGGTGATAACTATTTCCAGTTTTTTCTGCGCAGTGGGGTCACGCATTAGTCAGGCAGTGAGCGCAGCAGCCAGCAGTCATACCCTTGGCTGGCTCTGGCTGGGGGTTTTTAACTCCTTCCAAACTGTGCCCCCAAATCCAAGGGCAGATTCCAGGTGAGGAGTCGGCATATAGATATACAGAATTTTGTGATTCTTCAGCTGAGGGTCTCAAAGTGCTTTCCAAATGGTGACTGTCCTTAATTTTTCTCTACCCCGGAGGACTTTTTGTATCTCGTAAGGAACTGAGGTGTGGAGGTTGGTGTGATTTGCTGATGGCTGAGTGACAGGCTTGGGATCTTAGGTAAAAGACTGCAGATTTCCTGATTCTGGCTCTTATCTGCTAGCTTTAAATGACTTGGGTAAATCTTTCGGGGTTGGAAGGTGACCATGCAAAACCTCTAGCGATGACTAATTATGCACTGGTATTTATGCTCCTTGCAAATGAGGAATTGCTGTTTTCCTGATTTCTAAATGACGGAGCCCTTTATCTAGAGACCCTGTTCTCGTGTTGCTCTTTCTGTTGCTTGTGGTGCCGACTTGTTTTTGATTATCAGCTGTGCTGAGATATGGAGGTGAGAGGCAGCTTTCCTCCCCAGCTACAAGCCTGGTTGTCACACTGTTTGAATTTCTTTGTTTACTGATGACTGTATGCTCTTTCCACGTTGCACTGAGGAAGAGATGGGGGAGGGAGGACTAATTATCTCCAGAGAGAGGCTTTTAATGCTGTTAGTCAAAGGAACAGGCTTCATCTCATAACTGAATGAATTGTGTGAAATAACATGAAGAACCGGTGGCAAAGATATGAAAATTGAGAGCAGTCCAAATGATTTCTCTCTGCTGAATCCTGGAAATAGATATTTTCCTCCCTCCCCAAGCCGTTGGCTAGCAGCAGCAATGGAGGGGGGGGGGGGGGAATGGGTAAACAGATTGTTAACTTTATTCTTTTGTATTTGTGCTTTTGGCATGCTGATTACAAAACACAGTTAAGAATTGCTTACCTACCAGCTGCACAGCTAAGTTCAGAAGTCGTGATGGGCAGTGCATTATCACGAACTAATTAACCATGTCTGCTGAATGTCATGGGGCAAAATAAGGTGCATACTGATGAGGTCAGTTTGTGCAAGCCTGGCACTTCTCTAGGTCCTGCACTAAGCTCCTAGTCTACTCCAGCTGTGTGCCTTTTGAAACGGATTTGGTAAAGCTCGTTGGACTTTGGAAAAGTCTAATGCACTTAAACGAGAGGTTTTGAACCTTTTCACTTTGCCAGCTCCAGAAAGCTTCTGCTACAAGTATGAACCTCTTTGTGGACAGGTCAGGTAGTAGCAGCCAGGGGTTTTCCTTTAGTTAACTAATCCACAGAAGTGAACCCCTTAATTGGAGATATGTTGCTATAGATTTAGTGGTCTAAAATCAACCAACATTAATCCCCACCATTGATTTTAAACTGGAGGCAGCCCCTTTTGGGCTTCCTTCATTGTTTTACACTTGTCTGCAGGAGGGGTGAATCTCTGTGCCTACTTTTCTCACCTAAAGACAGCTTTTAAGGGTGCAGGCAAGAAAAATTTGGCCTGGGTCCTACTGAGAAGCCTTGATTTGTAAACTTGGACCAAAGTCTGAGAGGCACTGTCTTGTTTGGTGTCTGCACAGTGTTTAGCACCAGGGTGTGCTCAGGGCTCCCGGTGTTATAAACACCTTGGTGCAGAGGGAGTCTTAGCAAAAAAAAAAAAAAAAAAAAAGAGGTTATTGCTAGACATGGCCTTCAGGTAGGAGCTTAGGATCACAAGCCATGTCACAGTGGGTTTGCAGAGATTGTGCTTGTGGAGGTGAAGTTTCCAGAAGCCCTTATGGATGGGGGAAAAGCCAGAGATCGTCGCCTTCAGAGAATTTGAGCTTTGAACAAAGCATGTAACTGTCTAAGCCAATTTTAAGGGAACTTGGCATTTGCCGTACTCACATGCCTTTGAAGGTTGTGTTCTCTTGTCTAATTCTTGTCTCCTACTTAAAGTCAAATCAGTAATGTTTATGTCATGGACTAAATTTGCTGGTATAGGTCTGGGGTAATCGACTGTTCTAGCAGTGCCTGCTGGAAGTGTGATTTCTGTCAATATTATTTCTGCCTTGGCAAGAGCTCCCCTGCAGATGCATGAAAGTGCTGGTGGTGGTATGTTATTGATTACTGTCAGCTCCAGAGCTGTCTAGAAGTTTTTGCAGGTTTGGTGTGCTGCCAGGATCTGCAGGAAGCAGGTTTGCAGGTACTGCTATTACCAGCAAGCCTTTGTATCCTAGTGCAGGAGAGGCTTCAGTGGGTTTACACAGGGATAGAAGCAGGGTCAAGAGGGTTTGGACCGGTCTCTGCTGGCTGAACAGGATCCTCGACTTCTGTGGAAATGCATTTTTTTTAAAGCTGCTCTGCTGCAATATTGACAATGGAAATCTGGATGGACCCACGGAATTTCAGTTACTGATCTGTGCTCCTGTATGCAGTGACCTTGTGCTGCTCATGTTATCTTTATCAGCTGGGATGGAGAAGGAGGAGATAATTACTGAAATAAGTGATAGGCTGTCCGATTTGTGCCAGCAAGGTTGGTCTTTTATTGTTGGGGATATTAAGTCTAGTCTGTCTTTTGCAAACCAGGTGTAATTTACTGCTAGGTGGGAAATGAGAAAAGTAGGAAAAGGGCTGTTAAGTCCCTTTGGGTTTGTTCCCCTGCAAAGGGTGTTTACGTGATGCCAAAAGAGAGAACAAATAATTAGAAGCAAAGTCTCTTCCACTTACATTTTTTTGAATCTTTTTCTTTTTGATTAGTAGCAGGCGAGAAGTGTCATCTTCCCTGTAGGGTCACTGAAGCTTCGTTTACCTTGTGCTGAGAGTTAAATTAGTGTTTATATCTTTCTCCTAACTTGATCTGTATCCTGTTCCTCCTGGCTGTGGATCAGGGTCAGAGGTGAGCAAGGTCATAGAATTTTTGATCTTGTACTTCCAAATCATTTTTTAACATACAGTCCCACAATTATCAACAGGAATAAAAGAGAGATTGCAGGCATGTTTAAACACGATTTCTCTTGGCTCAGCTGTGCCTTTTTAGAGTAATATCAGCCTTTGGGTGGAATTGTCAAATGAGTGCTGTCAGCCTCTCTTGGCTTGTGCTATTTTACAGCAGTTTCGAAATTAGCTATGGCTTTAGGCCATCTGGCTTTTCTGTTACCTGTTCAGAAGAAAGTGAAGACAGTTAATAGAGGGCCAGCACTGTCAGAGCGGGGAAACTTGAGGAAAATTCATACCTGCCAACTCAACCTGACACCTAACATTACAAGAAGTGTTTTTTGCCGTTGTTAGGGTTCTGTTTCACTTGTCTTATAAATACTGGATTTTTTTTCTGAATATGAAGAGAAATAAGGTTTGCAGGGAGAGAAGCTCCTGGGCTGGAAAACTTTGCTCGTGCATGGGCTGTTCACGCTGGTGCCGATAGACCTGAGTTCAGGCTGGCTCCTTCTGTACCTCACCCATCAAAGTTGGTTTTTGGGAGCATTAGGAAAGTACCCAGCTTGTCAGGGGGGTGTTGGTGGGCTCACACAGAATGCATCTGCTGGAAAGAAACTGGGAAATGTATCAAGATTCATTTATTAAGCAGGCTGAGGTGTCTTGAACACTTTGTGGGGCGTGCAGTCCGGTCACCAGCATTAGGCATGCAGAAACCTGTGTGAACACATCAGGCTCGGAAAGAAGAATGAAGGAGTGCTGCGAGACTGCTGGGTCTCCAAACTCCTTTTGACACTAGTGATTACATTCATTAGTACTACTTCTCATCTGTTTTTAGCTTCAAAATTAAGCCTTCAATTTATATTCTAATGACTGGGTTCTGTCTACCTATCAGCTAGGCTGAGTACAGGGAAAATAAGGATGCTTGGCTGGACAGGAGGCCTGATTTAGCTCCCAGCTGTGTTGCTGCTGTGTTGTTTGATGTCAGGCAAGTCACTTTTTCCTGTACCTGTTCCATCCTCCTGTCTATCCTCTCTAATATTACATGTGTTTAGTCAGGGTATAGTCATACTCGTGTTCATAGCTAGAGGGATCTATTAATGCATCTCAGCCTTAAGGGCTGTAATTAGCAGCCAGGTTATACTGGTCTGGGTCCCATCATACTACGTGTTGTACAGTGTGTAGATGGGGCCTTTAGTAAATAGAATATGAATAACAGGAGGAAGCATTTGTCTGAGTAGCAGGTATGTGTTGGGTAGGTCTAGCGATGCGGATGGGTATTGCTGTTGTGCTCTGGTTGAATCAGCAGGGTTCAAGTAATTTCTTAATTTGCACCGTGTTCTGTATTTTGTGAACACATAATTTGAAGTTTTAGCTCTGCATTTGCTTTATTGGGATGTTTTTCCAGGTTTCACACTGGGCTTTTCTGCCTGTGGATCTTGTTTTCTGTGTGAAGTTCCTTTGCAGGGGAGGATTTTTCAGAGCTTTCCTAGTGTAATAGGAACAAGTTTGCCTTGATTCTTCAGTAAATTACTGCTGGTCTTGGAAAGTGGTATTTATAAAGCTGCTGTGCTACATTTTGGTGTGGAAAAGGAGGCAGGGGGATAAACTAGCAGAAATCTGTTTCTCCTTTAATATAAAATTGTATAGGTGATGCTCTCGCATGGTGAGAGCAGCAGTCCTTGCATAAACACTGGATATATTAACATTTTTAACTAGTAAATTTATGGATAATCTCTTCTTTTGGAGGATTTATTCTGATTTGAGAGCATTAGTCTCTGGGAAAATTAAACCTCTTTTAAATCCACTTTGTTCAGACCCTAGACTGGGGAACTGCTGGTAATCCCTGCCATCTTCCTCCAGCTTTTCTGCAAGCTTGATTGGAAACGCTGTGCAGAGACACACATCTGGTCCAGAGGCATCTGGGGTTTGGTTTTAGGTGCTTTATCCAGTTGTGTCAAAATGGATTTGGAAGCTGTTTGCTCTGTTCCTGTAATGAGTGCACGCAGCTTTGAGCACTGCCAAAAAATAGAAAGGCTCTAAACCGAGCAACCCCAAAGGTAAGAAAGGTTGTTCATGGGAACTGTGAAGTGTCTTAAAGCTGCTCGTCTGCATGGTGCTGCAGTTTTGGGATGCTGGGGGGTTGTTTTTGGTGTCCGAAGTGTCAGTCTGCCTGCTAGTGCTGGGTGCTTCCATGGTTGCCGAGGTGTACCTTCATTTCAGGCAGCTGATTCATGGTCTGTATATTTAATCATAGTTTCTATAGCAGTTAAATCTTTAACAAGAGGGTGGAGTTCACTTTCAGTTCATTGCAGGTTTTTTCGTGGATATCGTGGCCGATTCATTAATGTGTTCTGCTGATCAGAGTCATTTTTATAAGGGACCAATGTTGAAGGATATTCTGAGTTTGTGGTGCGTATAATGAGTACTGAAACAACTCCAGCTTTTTTAATAATTGGCAGGAGCATTTCTTGAGGTTTGTTTGTACCGTGCTGTGTGGCTGCATTGCTAAGTAAATGCAAATAGTAAGATTCCTTATGTAAATGAAATAGTGAGATTCCTTATGTTGGTGCGAGATGTTTAGCTTACTACCTTTTGATTATCACTTAAGATAGTAGAACTACCAGATCGTATGTATGTACTGGCAGGTGAGTCCTCTTGTGCTCTCCACAAATTGTTCCCTCAGGGTTTGACATTATCTGTTGTCTCATAACTTATTGGGACACTCTTTACAGCTGCAGTTTAGTCCTGTCTTACTGAAAGCTCCAATTCTTAGGTATTTCCAAGGTGACTTTGCTGTAGGAAGCTATTTGAGCCTTCATTCTTAATGCCAGTAGCAAGTGTTTTGATTTGCATAATCAAGATAATGTGGTGGATGGTGTTTCTCTGTGTATTTAAAGCCACGTGTCGTCTTGCTCTAGCGTCCTGTAAAAATATGGTGCATTCTTGAACTTGGAGCACAACACAGATCCTGGAGAGGTGTGTTAGCTGAATGGGTCCTCTGTGGGCAGCACTTCTGGGATGGCCGACCATGCTGCTACTGAGCGGGGCTTCAACAAAGCCTCGACTGAAGTTGGTGTTAGTGATAGCTCTCCAGAAAGTGTGATGCCTTGTGCTGTTGTTTGCCTGCGTCGATTGTCCTTGTTCATCCTTGCACCCCTTTTGAGCACGAACGCTTTGAAAGAAAATATAAAGCTTTCTCGTCCAAAATTCTGGTTCTGATATGGCATGTGACTTGCCACTGAAAACGAGGGCAGTTGAAATGGGAGTCTGCTGGGAATGGATTTGTATCTGCATTAAACAGAAGGAGAATGTGTCCATTGCCAACAGGCTGTCAGGGAGACGCTGGTTAAAAATCATTGCGCTTAACTTACTGTGTGCTGGGTTCACCAGCAGCAGGCTGACTTTTGCCTGTGTCCCCAAGGTTGGGGATAAACTGCTGTTCAAAAACGGCCGGTAACACAGTTGGGAATGTGGTGCAGGAGGAGCTGGGTGGCACATGCCAGCATGCGGCTCGTCTCCATCAGTGACATTAGTGTCTCACCCTCCATGGTGGTGAGCTCCTGTGTTGTTATTGTAGGTGTCCTTTCCACGCCTGTCTCTTGCAGTAGGAGATCAGAGAAGCTTTTCCTTCTACACAGGTGAGGCTGAGGTCCTGGATTATTTGCCTTTTCTGTTACAGCATTGAAGGCAGAAACAGTTTGGTCCTTGCTTTCTGACTGTAGTACTTGTGACATGAGATCTTCTAAACCTGCATTTATGGAGCTTTCTCACAGTTACAGGCTTGAGTCTTAAATTCCCCATAGGCTCTGTCTTCAAAAAGAATTACTTGCTCGAAAGCTGCATTTCTGCTGGCTGATACTGAGCTGCCTTGCGATTGCTGTTTGTGTTTGAAGTAGCCATTGTGGGGTGAAATGTTTGCAGTCTTTTATCAGAGTGCTTGTCAAATAGTTTCATTCAGTGCACTCAGCTTTTTAACAGATGGGATAGATTTTTTTGTGAGCCTGGGCAACCACAGCAATTGTTTTGCAAGGTGAGACATTTCTGTTTTGACGAGCGGGAGAAATAATAACGTTCTGTGATTCATAAGAGTGACGAGTCTTTGGTTTTGGATCAGTGAACCTTTTTTTAAAAGGATATTAACATTTGTCTTCAAAGAAATCTGAGTTGAAAGCCAAAAGTTAACAGAAACCATTTCTGAGCAGTGCTGATGGGATGGGTCTTGTGGATAGAGCTCCCAGAGTGCTTGAGGGGGCTGGAAGAGTTGGTGCTCGGGCAAGGTGAGCTGCACAGCACCACACTCACAAATTATTCCCTGGGGTGCAGAGAGGGAGGGTGGCACCCAGGGCAGTGCTGGGGATGGATGAGGGCAGTGCCTGGATGCAGGGCGTGGCAGATCTGCCTCAGATCTGCTGGGGAAATGATTAGCCACGCCAGGAATCCAGTCCTGTCAAGAGCCAGCGTTTCAAATGGAAGTGTACTGCTGATGGCTTGATCTGCTGAGCAGCGCGTAGAGACCACAAGCAGGGGAGAAGGGAAGGAGATTTCAGTCTCTGGTGTTTATTGTACTTGGTGTGTGCTGCAGAGCACTACGGGAGCGGCCTCTTGCACCGATTTTGTGTCTTGGCAAAGGCAGCAGCCAGTATCTGTTTGAATAATGGCCAGTCTCTGGTGGCCAGGAGCTCCATTTGCCTAGTGCAGCCCTGTTCCTGCTGGGAATCCAGGTCTAGCCTAAATACCTGCAGACTGGAGGGATTACGTTGTTGGGGGCAGTTCCTGTGGGACTGAGCAAGGCAGATCTGACTCCCATTTCATCTTTTTATTGTCTGCCCTCAGGGCTATCTATCACTTCCTCTGCAAAGGGGTTATTTCCTTCCTGTAACATGGTATTGAATGGGAGGAGGGTGTGCAAGAAAGTGAAAATCTGTAGCTGTCTGTGGTGGTGACTGAGCCATTGCACTTTAAATTTAGTCACAGTTACTATGTGGGGACACCTGGGGCAGGTAGTATGTCAGCTAGATTGCAGGGCCTGATCTGCCAGCCGAGAGAGACAGTCCCCAGAAGTCCGAGCGTGTGTGTGTTTTAGCCGATAGGAAGTTTAATTGGCCTGCCTGTGAGTTTGAGCTGTTTTTGTGGGCTGGAGGATTGCTGCTTTATGTTGTGATCCCTTAACAAAACAGTTCTTGTGGAGGCAGACTCTGCCATTAGGCTTTGTGTCTCGGACCGCTGCGGTACAAAGGCTTTTCTGGAAGCGGAGCGGGCTTTCTGTGCCGTGCGTGCCTGTTGTGTCCATCTGTCTGCGCTGGCTGAGGGAGAGCTGGAGTTTGGAAATGCTTTTAATTGTGTGGGGGAGCAGGTGGCTTTCCATTGCATGGGTTTACAATGAATTGTTTATTCCGGGGTAGATTGGGGTCGGGTTTTGTATCTGTTGTTCCAAACAGAAAATGGGAGGAATGAGGGGCAGAAAGGGTGGAACTGGTTGAACTGGAATTCCCGGGTCATGCCTGGCCTTGGGTTATGAACAGCAAGGTCCTGCTCATTTCAAAACCTGGGGCTGGCAGAGCCTGGTGCATTGGGATCTGTTGGCATTTCAGGTTTTTGCTCCGAAGTGTATCGGAGGAGTTTTTAATAAGAGTTTTGCAGCAGAGGTCTCAATCTTATAAATATGAGTAGACAGTCCTGTTTTGTCACAATATTAGATGCTCTGAGAGTATCTAGCATGAATACTCATGGCTTGGTGAGCTAAGTGGCTCCAACAGCATAGAAAGATATAGATGGCACCTTTCCTTGGGTGTTTGCTGTAGAAAAAGGAATGATGATTCAGGTTAAATTTTTCAAGCCTGTTTGTGATAATGAGAAGCCTGATTTGATGCCTTCCTAACTCAATCTTAGCCCTTTCTCTGTGACAGCAGACTGGTCTCCAGTGTCAGACCTCTGTTTTGGGTTGCAGCTGTGTAAACCCCTAAAAGTGCTATAGCTGCTGAAGAAGAGGTCCTGTGTATTCACTCCCTTCCCTTACACTCAAACAACTGTTTGTGGGCCATGTGACAAACAAATTGAAGAACGGAGTTGGATTAAAACCAGCTGTTTCTGCACCAGGCTGGTTTTGTTTGGGGTCAGCTGCTGGATGAGATTCCTGATGCCAGCAGAGAGGAGGGCAGGCAGAGCTGCTCCGTGCGCTGCCAAGTGCCTGTGAAACTACAGCTTTCATTGCCCTCTGCGCGGAGCTATCGTGGGGTTCAAGTGCATTTGCTCTGGTCCGTGTTTGGTGGTTGTGCCTGCATGCCCTTGCCTGGTGCTTGCCACTGAATTGCTGCTCCCTTGAGGAAGCTTTCAGGTTTAGTTGTTTCTCCAGATTTGTTTTCAGTTCAAACTAACCCGAAAGAGCTGTGATGCTGCAGGCGTGGAAGAGCCGCGCTCGACTCTACAGGTTTAGAGTGGTTTGTTACTGGGGGGCTTTTACTCAGGCCTGTTATTTTTTGTGGGAAGCCTGTTCCTTCCTTTGGCTCACAAGGAATGCTTTTCTCCTGGAAAAAAAAAGCTTTTTTTATCCCAAATGCACTAGTGTTACATTTTTGCAAGGCACCAGGCAGACTGGGGTGTTTTGGTTCTTTATGGTGCACTCTTTGCTGCAAATACAGGTATGGGACATGGAGACTTCATTAGTGTGTGCTGTGGTAAAAGGTACTCAGAGCTTGTCTCTGCAGCAAGATAGTTAATACCCAGACCTAATCTAAGACTGAAAGGAAATCTTACTGATGGGGAGGGCAGTTGAAGAAATCCGTCGCTTCACTCCCTTTGGCTTCTGAAACTGGGATGGAGGTAGGAAAGTGTTAGGGTTGAGTGGTCTGACTAGTCTCGGCTGCAGAGCAGTTACAGCTCTGTGAGCTGCCTTCCCCTGGAGCTCCCTGACCCATCTGGAGGGACAGGAGAGGCTGCAGAGAGGTGCAGTTACAGGTTCCAGCAAATAAATTTACAATGAAGCAGATGACTGATAGTTGGCAGAGCTCCTGCAGCTTTCTGCGTGCTCTTTCCTTGCTGTTGGGATGTGAAAGTGTAAACCTGCTAGCTGAAGTCCCAGTGAAAGCTGCTGCAGGTTTGTGCTGGATTGTGTGTGGGCGTTTTACAGCTCGCTGTATTCTGGGGTAGCTGTTTTATTGCCGTTGTGTATCTAAACACTGTTTTTTGTGGACACCTCTTTGTGAATTGAAGTGTTCCTCAGATGAAGTCATTTAGGAGATCATTTATAGGCAAACCCCAAAACTGGCTTAAATACCCTCTGTGGCCTGGAAAGGAATTACATCATCTGTCCAATTTTGACTTACGTCAGAGGGGAAAGGATATCTACTGATTCTGAAGATTGTTGTAGGCATCGTTAATTTGCAGAGTGAAGCTGGGTCAGATTGGATCAAGCTTCAGTTCCTTTTTACAACAAAATAGCTGTTCTTCAGTACCCTTTTTATTGCAGAACTGAGTTTCCCTTTAATAAACCTGTCACCGTAGGTCAGTGTAATCTGCACAAGCACTTCCTTTGGCCATCTTACTACGAGGTGTCCCCTTAGAACAGCTTGGCTTGACATTTGGAAGTGAGAAGTGATGGTGTGCCGAGCGTTCACATGCAGCGATGCAATCCCCATGTGCAGGGACCAAGCTCCTCGTCTCTCGTGGCAGATGTATGCAGCAGGCCCCTTGAACGTGTGCCCTTGCCTGTGTGCCGAGTCGCAGTGTACGTGCTGGAGATGGCTGTCAGCGGTGGCAGAGCGATGGGTTTTGTTCCTTAGAAGGGCACGTTGTGCTGGGGTAGGGATGGAGAGGGCGTTTGGTGTGGCTTTCTGTGGACACATCTAACAGGGTTAAGCGTTGGATGTGAGCCCCGGGATGTGTTGGGCAGTCTCCCTGTGGCTGCCAACATCTCCTTGGAAGCATGGGCCATCGTGAAAAATCTTTCTTCTCCTTAAAATGGAGTATTTCACCATCTGCTCCCTTCTGTAAGAACCGAACTAAGGTGTGTTTCACACGACTGATGTCAGCTTCCATTTAAAAAGAGTATGTTTTCCAGCTGTAGGTAAGGATACAATCCTAACATGATTTCAGCATATTTTTACATTTCCAGAAATGCTGTCAGCTTGTACTTGTGGCTGCCTGATACAAATGCAGGTCCTTAACTCCTGGGGCTTACTCAGAGCTACCTTTGAAGTCTTAAAAGCGTAGCAAAGCACTTTTTGTTTATTTCTAGTTTATGTGGCTCAGCATGGATTTAGGTCCTGCTAGTGTTAACGTCTTTTAATATGCCTTTTCTATATTACATTTTGTAAGTAATCACTTTCTTCTCCAGTTTCACTTCTTTTCATCTATTTTGTTGTTCTGATAGAGTCAAGTCCATTCCCAGAAAGCTTCTTTTTTTAAAATTTGCTGGGAGCGCTAGTGTAGGTGGGGGGAATGGGGAGTCATTTTGTAACCATTCCTCGCTGGCACCTATCAAAAGGTCTTGTTTGCTGAGCAAACCAGCAGTTTCTGGCTGTTTGATAGCTGTGCTTGGGAGTGTGGGGGGGTCACGGAGTGTGTTAACGAACTGTTCTGATGGCCAAGGACACAGCAGTTGAACAGAACAGAAGGGCTGGATCTGGTGTCCAAGAGAGGTCATCAGAAAGTCATAATTTACAGTTCAGGTTGATCATTTTTAAAGGATTTTTTTTTTTTTGTTAGTGGGTTTTAATTCTCTTCTGAAGCTCCTAACAGGCTCTTTCTCATATTGGACTTATTATATAGTCTTGCAAGGTGGGTATGGTTCTCGCTTAGTTCTTGGATGGATTTATTCAAGGTGATCTGACAAACCGCCCAGGTGTGCTGGTTCCTGAGGCAGGGCTGCTGGATGGGTCCTGAGCACTCCTGGCCGAGGCATCTCCCGTGTGTGTGGGGGATTCTCTGCTGGGGAAGCGGGACCTCGCCGTGCCGGGCACGCAGACCAGAGCACCAGCTTCACCGAGCTCCCAGTTAATCCGCCCCCTCTGAAGGCGTTTCCTCAGCTAGCGGCTTCTGTGCCTTGGAAATGTGTTTGAGACACTTGATGCTTTCTCCTTCTGTGTCCTGTTTGGTCACTGATCTGCCCGTTGCTGTTGAAATTGATTCCTGGTGTTTAATTTTGCACAGTTGGTCAAAGAGCACTTTTCACTGGGTTGACTTTCCTGCACCAGGATCAGCTCACCCGCCTGCAGGGCATGATGTGAGATTTGCTTGTTCAGTTGGGTGTTTTTCTAGCTATTGTTATGGTAGAATGTCCTTTTGTGACTGAAAAGAAGCCCTGATAGCTTGTTGAGCTCTTAATACAGCTAAGTGTTTTGGCTGGAAATTGTCATCTCTAAATTGAGAGTGTCAGGGGAGAATGAGAGCAGGCTGAAATATTCCTGTTCATGGTGGAGTTTAAGGAGATCACCACCACCTTTTTTAAGAATATACGTCCTGTAGTTTTGGGGGAGTGTATCAGTTCAAAAACTCCACCAGGTCTGAAAGATGGATGTGTGAATTCGCAGTGGTATTGATCCCTACCCAGAAGCGTTTGGATGAGTGTTAGGAAAGGCACAACTTTCTGCTGAGATTAGAATTAACTTGGGGCATGTTAGGTCAGACTGCTGTAGTAAGCACGATCCTCATGCAGTGTTGCTGCTTCATAAACTTTGTGCACAGCAATGAGAACTACAAATGATTTTTTTTTTTTTAAAGGAAATGTTCTTGTTCAGAAACTTTATGGGTTTATTTTCACGGTGGGATGCCTCGCTGCCTGTACTGATGTTATAAAGAGTTTGCCAGATCAGTAGTGGGAATTAATTTCTCTGTTTTCCTAGTTATGGCTGGGGCACCTTTTTATTAAAGCTGGAGCTTTGGAACACAAGTAGAATAAATTGCCTGGTGAGGGTTTCTTTAAGGAAATTCGATATCTTAATCAGAAGTAATTAGAAATTACTGTAGTGAGGCTGTGAAGGAAAAAAATAAGACTACCACTGAATTACAGACTCTACCTGAATTGCTTACTGTTAGGCAAAATCTGAACCAAAAGACTGAATTTAAGGCTCCTGTAGATGTAGTGATGTGATTTCAGAGTGTCCATTCAGAAAGAGATTTAACTTTAAATAGCTGAGCTGTGTCCAGTTAACGAGTGTTGACTCGACTTTATACCTTAAGTTGATAAAGACACCTACACAGCACAGACTTCCTGTAGCTCACATTTTTTTTTTCAAGTAGGAATATTGCATTGCCTTTCAGTATGGAATTTGATTAGAGGTTCCTGTTTTATGTACTCGAGCGTGCACTCGTGAAAGCGTGGGGTTTGATGAGATTGCACGTACCCTCAGTCTGTTTATCCCGGGAAGTGGTCAGGCATGTGGCGGGGAACAAACGTGCGAGGTGCCTTGGGAAAGATCCATATGGCAGGACTGCAAATTCAGCTACTGCCTCAACTGCTGTTGGCTTTTTTGGAGTTCAGGTGAGCTTTCTGACAAATTCGTTTTAGTGTTTTATTAGTGGCTAAGCTCATTCCCGTCTCCTCTTAAAAAGAGGCAAAAAAACCCACTTTGCAAACTGGTTTTGCCCTGGCTGAGCCGGAGTGGCCTCATTTTGGTGAGGAAATAGTGGTTGCAAATGAAATAGTCTATCGAGTCATAATTACGGGGGCATTACCACAGCATTGCAATGTGTACTCGGCTACTTTGTTTCCATTGAAAGTCTTGACGAAAATGGAAACCACAGAAGTAAGGCAAAGGTGGTTTGTATTTTACCCCAGAAGCCAGAGGTAAGTAACCCTGTTATTACGTGCCTTTTGGGCGCGTGTTACAGTGCAATGCAGACACACATTAAATAGAGCCCAGATGATATGTGCAACCCACAGTTCTCAACTGCACGCTGTAATGGTAGGTCGAGGATGGAGCGTTTTTATTGCTGATACATCCAGACAAGCTCCTTCTTTTGTGTCGTAGCAGGTGACTACAAGCAGAGGACCGAGTTCGTGTTTTCACTAGCATCCGTCGGGTTAAAAAGGATTTTGCTCATTAGATGCAGTTTTTTCTTGGGAGGTCCCTTTGGGTTGTAGAAGCAGATTTTGCTACTTCAAAAGCTGTAGGCTTCCTCGTAAACAGTGAAGCCTTGTCGCTGAATCAGTGCTGTGTGCAGTGCTGAGACCTAATGAATGCGATGATTATCTCTGATCAGTCTTTTGTGGCAGAGGTGTGAGATTCTTCATTGGTCTCTGCACAAATTCAAAAAGGGTGGAAAATAATTGTTAAAATTGGGGGGAAAAATATAACTTCATGTGTACAGCGTGTCGGTAGGTGTATTTATTGCAATCGTGAGTGCTTGCTTTGCTCTGCAGTGTTGGGTCTTGGCTTCAGACAAGCTGTCCCACGCTTTCAGGCTGCTGCAGTTTCCTCACCCTGGAGTCATGAATCCTCTCATTTCTAATTGCGTCCATGGTTCTGTACGGATAGGGTGGGTTAGTGGGGGTTTTTTGAGTAAATTGAAATGCCCTGTGAGGTGTGGTACAAGAACAAACTGTTGTGAGAGCAGGTATGTACAGATCACAAAGGAATTTTAATTTCTGACAAGCCCTATTGTACTGAAATCAGTTGTGCAGAAAGACACGCTGGAAACGTGCCAGTTCCAGAGTTGAAACAGTGTGGTGCTGCTGGGGCTGGGATTTCACAGGAGCTGCAAGCTGACCTTTAGTTCCTTTTGGAAGGGAGACCTGCAGCCCTGTGTCTACCATGTTTTCTCCCTTAAAAAAAAAAGCTGGGGTTAGAGTTTTTGTGGCAATGCAACAAGCTGGAAAATATCTGGGTGAGAAGGAGTCCTTTTATTTGTAGCCTGCATTTAGGGTGGTTTAAGGCAGTCAGGCTGATTTTGAAGTTTAAGTCTTAGATGCTCAGTGTTTAATATGTTGTGTGTTGTTTTTATAGCCTTTAGGAAGAAAAGGCATCTCAAGACTTTGTTCTTAATATTCACAGGTCTGAGGAATAGGGACCACGCTCCTGAATGCTTTCCCTTTACACTAGTATAACCTTCTCTGAAAGGTGAATTGGACTCTGGGCATTTCCCAATCTCCCATGTGCTTCCTGTTAGTGCACTAATTAATTTATACAGACCTTGCTCTGGTGCAGAGATTGGGCTGTGACCTAGGTTTGCAGAGGCTCAGCTGGTATTTTTGTAGCTAGCTAGGGATGCTCTGGTGCTGTGGTGGCTTGAGCAGCAATAATGTTATTCCTAATATGGGATTTAAGTGGTCAAGAATTCAGTTTGTCACCTCATGCTTTTTGGAAAGAGGGAGAAAGTGCAGCTTAGATTTTGGGCAAATGAGCACTGCACTTCATGTATTCATTGTTTTTTGCTTACAGTATGCCGAGGCAGGTGCTGGTGGAGTTGGTTCATTTTCTTAAAAGTCCCGCTGTGGAAAAAGGGGACTCGGATCACTAGGATGCTCTGTGGAAGCCACAGATACATCAGTTCTTTTCCTTCTTCTCTTTTGGTGTGCTCAGACTTCTGTGTTACAGCAAGACATGTGAATTGTGTTCTTCAGTAGAAGAATTTATTAATTCTCACGTTTTAGGGGTTTGTGTGTGTTGATAGTAGTGGGTTTTGGTTTTTTGGATGTCTAGAATATCTTTAATATCCTGGTTTTAATTATATCAAGCTTGGTCTTCTGGCTTTTTTTAAAATTTCAGCCCTGGGTTGCTTTTAGTTCTCATCACTGATCTCTGCAAATGGGCTGTCTTGTTCATTCTGTGTTAGAATTAAATGTACATCTTCCTCTATTGAGAAGGTTTCTGCAGTAGAACTGCTCTGCAGCTGTGGTGAGGGGGAAGTTTTGAGTATTGTGGTTCAAGTGTTAGGTGTTGATCCTTCTTGCTGAGCCAAGCTAAGATCTTGTCTTTTATGAAACTTTTCCAAGCTGAAACCTGCATTGCTAAGTGTTGGGCAGACAGCTGATGAAACGAAGTTTTTTGTGAGGATGGGGCACTAAATACCAGCTGCACACAGACGTGTGGTAACCTGCAGGTGATGAGTGCATCTGTCAAGCCTTCTAGGGAAAAACTTCCACGTCTACTCAAAGTAGAGGTAAATCAAAAGTTTTACAGTCTAGCTGACTGTCAGGAATCCAGAGGGTAAATAGTCTCTTGTTCTTGGTGACTTAGGGCTTCCATCTTCTGGGAGGTTGATCGAGGAATAGCTATGCCTTGCTACCTCCCTTTGGATGCTCTTACTCCTGTGTCAGCTTCCACGATAATAAGAACGAGAGCATCTGTCCTCTGCATGAATCAACCATTCTGCTTTAATTTTACCCTCTGCTTTTATCAGGAAGATAGTTTTGGTAGAGGCAAGCCCTTTGGCTGCTCAAAGGACAGTGAGTAGGGAAGCTGGTTTGCTATATTCATACTGGAGGTTTTTTCCCCTTGCTGCATCCACACCTTCAGAGTGGTTGATCAGCTGCCAAAAGGTCTGGAGGCAAATTATAAGTGTTTACCGCACTGATAGCTAAATAGAAATAACATTTGTCACTGGGAGCTGGCACAGAAGCTGTGCTGTGTTCATCTGTGCCGTGCTTTCCTGTAGGCTGCTGGCTTTTTGTTTCAGGTTTGGTAAATACGGTTCATTCAGTGAACTGAAACACCTGGGTGAGGCTATAGTGGCTTTGTGAGATTTTGTATGATGTTTCAAGTAGAAATATGAAAACAATTTGCTGTGCTTGGCTTGTTAGCTGAGTAAGGTGTCCAGGTGCTACTGTGGGAATCCTATATAAGGTAGCAGTTTGTGGAAAATGGAGTATTGCAAGTTTTAATTTGGTTTTGAATTGCTTTACAAAAGTTAATCTCCTCTTGAAGAGGGGGAAACTAAGGCACAGGTAGACAACAGGTAGACAAAGAGCCTTGTCCAGGGTCCAATGTGCTGGTCAGTAGCAGATCTGCGAGCGAAGGTGGGTCTGGAGTCCCACTTCAGTGTTCTGCACAGCGTGTCGATGAGTATTTTTAAGGTTTACTTTGCACAAGTGATGAAAAAAACCCACTCGTGTACCACATCTTGCAGCCACAGAGGATGCAGCTCCTTTCTCTTTCCAATTTCTCTCTGGTAATGTTATATTACTGTGCCACCCACAGGCAGCTACCACGCTGCTGAAAAATATTTGCTGTTTGCATGGGGAGCCAGTTATCAAATGTTAAATCTGTGACGGAAAGCCGCTGGTTTCGTTTGCTGTAATATCTACAGTGTTTAGATTTGTCAAACCTAGTGATTCTAGTATTCTATTTAAATTGTATTTATAGTTGTTATGCTATTTTCTGATTTTTTTTTCTGCTGTTTCCCACTTCTTCCACAAAACCTTTTCCTTGTGCTGAGCAGCTGCTCTGTTCCTGCTCGAAGCAATTGCTTTTCATCAAGTGAAGAAATGCAAGCCGTGTTCCAGTCTGAAGTGTTGGGATCCCTGAGAAGAAAGAAAAACTGCAGGGCTGTTAATTATGGGTGTACCCCGTTCATTGACGTGTTGACAGATTAGGTTGTGAGACCGATTTGGTTTGGTCTGTGTCATTTTATTGAGGGGGAATAGTCAGTTTTACCTCCAGGATGCACAGGAGTTGACTTCTCCATTCCTGTGTGTGATTAGCACAGTACAAGCTGGGTCAGCAGAGGCTACGTGGAGGCTTTTGAAACCAGCATACCCATTTGTAGCGGATTATGTTCATACCATGATAACTGAAGGACATGAGCAAACCGAGGTTTTTAGGTGGAGTTGATTTGATATTAGATGAAGTCAGAAAACCAGACAAGCTTTTGGTTTCTGACCTAAAGAAGGGCTTGTGCATCTCTCTTACCCTCTGTACTGCTCGGTCCAACAAGAGGTTAACTTTACCTTCACTCCTTGTCTTCTAATTTATAGTAGTGCATTTGGCATGGTTGATCTGTTTTAAGTTTTTTAAGAATTTCCCTTGTGATATTTAAACTCTTGTCTGTGCACCCATGCTATAAGCTGCCCCTTGGGAGAACTGTTCTGGGCTGTTGCGCTCTTCTGCTTTGTAGAACAGAATTTTAATATTGTTTACCATGCTCTTAATCTTACGACTGGCAGAAAAATTGAGTTAGTTTAGCCCTTCCCCTGGGGACTTCATGGACAGCATACCCATAGCATTAGGTGGACTTATCTCAGCTTTGCAAAAATCCGCTCATCTGTCTTCCTGGAATGAGTAATTGATTGGTGAAAGAATAAAATGTTGATATTTTTTTTTTAATTGTATTTATAAAAAGGGGTGAACAACCAGCTCTGGTGGGGCAGTTGGGAGGTTTTCGCTGTGAGTTTAGCCTTTCTGAAATGTCTGCAGCTGGATTTGATGCACTGAGAAGAATCCTGATGGCTTGGTTCAACCACTTGAGCGAAGGTTGGCAAGCCAGATGAAAACTCCCCGGATAAGCTGTGTGATGAAGAACAGGCTGCTCAGTGCCTGGCCTCGGTCTCCTAGCTAGCCTTATTCTTGCTCGTCACTTTTTCTTGTTATAATTGTGAGCTCTTGCAGGCAGGAGCAGCCCCTCACTAGGCTCATCTGTCATCTGAGCAGCGGGGACCTGCTCAGAATTTGGGTGTCTGGGTGCTGCTGCAGTAATATCATCTTTAAAATGGTGTAAAGCAAAGGACTGAACTAGCATAATAAATGATAATATTATATTTGTTTATTGATGGTTGCTAGCACCATATTAGGTCACAATAAAATATCTTCTAGGAGGTTGTCAAGTGAGCTTGGTTTCATTTCATGGATATGTCACTTGAGCGCTCAGTACTGGACTGTATTAATGCAGGACCTTGTTCCTCGGGCTGTTGGGTGTTTGTTAACACTTCCCTTTCCCTCTCCCTCCAACTGATGGATATAGTTCAAGACTGTTATAAGAACATCCTTTCTCTCCCCCACATGCTTCTTTTCCAAGATAGCCTCCGGTTTTGTGTCTCATTACAGTAAGAGCCCTGTGGTAGCTGCCCAGCTGCTGTCGTGTCCCTCTCTGGAATGGTGATTTAGAGCTGAGCCAGCATGGAAACTGGCTTTCCACGCCTAAGGCAAGCCTGTTAGCAGACACTGTAGAGAAGTAATGTGCCACTTCTGTTTGGAAGAGTTGTCAGTTTTCTAGTTTAGTTGGGAAAAACAACCAACATTGGCTTGTTTTTTAGTTGGACTTTTGGAATGATCCTGTAGTCTTTTGAAGGGATCTGTTCAGCCTTACTGGAGGAGATGAGCAGTCCTATATCAGAAACGCCTGTGGGGACAGTGGTACAGCTAATGAGCTTCAGTGTGGAGGAAGCTGAAAGCGTAATGTTCAAGAGGTCTGGGTAAGGGTTGCTGAAAATGAGACCATGAGAAAGTGGGTAAACTGGTAATCAGTAAAGCTGGTAGCTGAACTATGTGGATTGCCTGGGGCTGGGAAAAAAACAGTGGCACCTTAGTGAGCAGCTTTGCGGTGACTTGGTGTTTGGAGCTGGGGCTGTTGGGGTCCCGTCCTCCGTCCTTCCCAACCCTCTGTGGGCTCCTCAAAGTGCTGGGTTTGCATCTGGGTCAGCTCTGAGTGCTCCCTGGGCCGCTGGATGGGTGCTGGTGTGAGGAAGGGTGGCAAGGCATGGCAGGACGTCCAGAGGCCGGACTTTGGTCGGGTTGCGTTGCTGTGGGACCGCACCCTCAGGAAGATGCGGGGCTGAGCGCATGGGCAAAGCTGGGACAGATGAAATTCCTGCTTCAGCAGAGAGCGTGTTAAGACTGAAGAAATGGTAGAAAACAGCATAGAAAATACTACAGCATGGCTGCAGAGCAGTCATTTTCTTTTGTGTGTGGATTAGCTGCCTAGCTGGAAAAAAGCCATCACCTTGCTGCTGAAAGTTCAGAGACGGGTCAATGGAACAAGAATATATTGGAATAAGAATATATTCGTAGATTGGTACGAAGAGCTGGGGGGGGGGGGGGGAAAACACCACCTAAGTGTTTGAACTAACAAGCCAGACAAAGGCCGTGCTTCTGCTCACTGCGATGCTGCGCAGCAGCAAGGGCAGGCAGCAGGGCTGCGAAGCGGTGTATCCCGAGCGGTGAAAGGAGCTGTGCTGGTACCAGAGGAATTTCACACAGCTGTCAGGCCCGGGGAATGTGTGAGCACTCTGAGGACATGAATATTCAGAGGAGCTGTGGCATGTGTCATGCTAAAGGAAATGCAAAATCCAAGTTTTCTCTGGCTTACATACCTGGGAAACATCTGACAGTAGGGGATAAAAGGCATTTTCTGTTCTGTGGGGCAGGTTATCTCAAACTGTCCGTTGCAGAATACAGCTTCCTAATTAGCCAGTCCTACTTAATTCTGGCAGCAGGAGCTGCACTACTTAATCCATTGCTTTGGTGAGAAAGTGCCTGTTTCTTAGTGCAGGCAGAGACATGCGCTCCTGCTTTGGCAGCCTTGTGGAAATGCTGTGAGTCCTGACTTTGCTCCCTCTTGCTCTAACCTGGCATCATTCTTTTTTTTTTCTTCCAACGTGCCTTTTATGCTTGTTCTCTGAATAATTAGATGATTGTGGATTTCGTGTTTTGCTCAGAAGGATCCCTCCCCACGCAGGCTGCGGTGCTTCCAGCCGTGCTGTCAGGCGATGACAGATGTCCTTGGTGTGTACAGTGAGTGTCCAGCAGCGATGGGCTGCCAGGATTAGTATTCCAGGCACAAATGTGCCCCTTGTAATATGCAAAGCTCAGCGCAGCCTGTGCAGGAATGCCCTTGAAAGGCAAATTAAACTGAACTCCCTGGTGGCTCCGGGGGAGTGGGAGGGTTGCTGTCATCTACGCTGAGGTTCAAGTAGGTTTTGAGGTGTCTGCTTTTGTATCTCTTTTGCTTTTCCTTCCCAGAAGGCAAGGGCAGACAGGGAGACCTTACTTGCAAACACCCTGTACAGCAGAGTTGCTACTAACTGGGGGTTTGGGTTTGTGTGAAGATGCTGACTTGATAATGCTACTTGTAAAAATCACGACGGCTCTTCTGCCTTCAGTGGTGAGCATTCGTTCTAGTTTTTGCAAATGGTGTCCTTGATGCAGCCTTTAGGCACATCAAATGGATGCACTAAATCATGCATCCAAAATGCATGTGAAAGTTAGCTGTATTTTAACAGTGTTAATGGATTAAACTGGAGGCATTCTGAGGGTATTTCCCAAGTAATGGTAATCTGCCTCTGAAATGAAGAACATCTGATGTTCTTGGGCAACTGACTTGCTGCCCAGAAATCTGCACAGCTAGCGCTTCTCTTTGCTAAGCTGTTTAAATGTTGGGATTGCCCACGATGTTCTGAGAATTTAATGGCTTTGTCGAGGTGTTCTCCCCATCTAAGAATATTGCTGCAATGGTATTCTAGCTGCAACAGAGAGAAGTAGCCTGGAGCATGGTTGTCTGATCAAAAGAAGTGTTTCACCCACACAGTTCAGCAAAGCAAAGCTTAAAATCCCTGCTGGCGATAGCTTGTTCAGGCACACTTCCAGTGCTGGTGTGGTAGGGTTATCTCCTCTGCCACGGCAGCCCTGTGATGCTCCAATGCTTTCGTGCAAACTGAGCACGTGCTGTAAAATCAGCAAATTATCAGATGGAGCCGATCCTTTTGATCTGATGTTGCATTACAGCCAAGAAAACTGGGCTTTGTTGGGAGGTAAGGTGGTGATGAGCTGGCCTAGACAGTGGTGAAGGGTTAGGCTGAAATGGGCTACACATAAAAGCTAGCTTTGGCTTCTCAGTACTGGAAACAAGCTTGTTTGGTAGCTCTTTCCCAATCACCCCATGCTGTGCCTGTTGACATTTCCTACTGTGGTTGTCTTAGTTTCAACTGCAAGCTCCTCAGGACAGGAGCACCCTTTTTCTAAAATGATGAGCATGTTTTTACTGTGCTATATAATATATCAGAATCAAGATGTTTCTCCTGATTTCCCCAAACTTAGTTCCTCTTGCGCTTCTTCTCTCTGAAGAAAGTTCTGAAATGCCGGGTTTGCTACCAAAATCCCAGTTCCTCCTTTTTGTCTTTCTTCCCTGGTATGTTCAGAACTGTCTTGGTGTTGTGTGACATCTGAAATACTTCCTGTGCTCTTCTGCCTTTGCTAGATAAGCATTAGCTGTTTCCTTTTACAGCAGGCACATGCTTTCTTGAAGAGGCAGATGTGGGACGTTTTCCCTGGGAACAAGCATTTGATGCTTTGTAATTATTACACCTTAATTTTGTTTCCCTTTTCTTTCCAACACAGCATGTGTGTGATTCGAGGCTACTGATATCTTCAAAGAGGGGTGAAGTTGCCACACACTCTGGTTCCTAGTTTGCTAAGGGCAGGATTTCTGCTCTAGGTTCCCTCCATGCTGGTTCTGTGTTGACTCAGCAGAGCTGACAGAGAAGTGAAACTAAACCTGAGCCTTGGTCATGCTTGGAATTTTAATTTGTGTGTCAATTTTATTTCCTGTTTTTGTAGGAATTGCTCAGAAAGCTAGTGTGCAAGAGGAATGGAAGAGAACACTGGTGAGTACAATCTTGGATATCTTACCACAGGTTGTGGACTTGTTCTTTCCTCCTTGGTTAAGCATCGTAAAGAACCATATTTCTTTAAACTTTGTGTCTTTGATTCAAATGTAGAAGGTGATTAGAAAATAAGCTGGTTTGGCAGATGCATCAGTTGCAACTGTACTGCACTAGTGGTGTGGACCAGACCTGATTAAAGCTGTGTTGCATGTCTGGAAGTTCTTTTTTGGAATCTCCCATCTGTGAAATCTGGAATACAAGTCTATTTGCTACCCCAAGCTCTTGAAAACAAATAACATCCCCTTTCTTAATAGGTAGGAGGCTAGAAGTGTTGAGCTGGTATGCAATTTGAGCAAGGCACATGGCAAGCCATAAAGAAGGATCAGCTCATGGTAGCTCCTGACTTCACTTTCTGTATTTATTCCTTTAGGCTGCTCTGTCTTGCAGAAGATACGGGATTTTTTTATTAAGCAAAATGTGGCTTTAAAGTTCTTGCTTTAGGCACTGTGTAGTACTTGCCCTGAGGCAAGCAGACTCCTCACTGTTAGGTTTAACTGATGCAAGGGTATGATTGCAACTAAAACTCATAGATTTTTGGCTTAGAGATTGCCTTGAATAGCTTTTCCATCTGTTTGCCTAAAATGGCTATGGAAGACATGATTTAAATGGCCATTTTTTTTTCCTCCTGTTGAAATGAGATTTGCATGAAGGCTCTTGCCTGCCCCGTGGGAAGGCAGTCTCTATTAAGCATATTGACCTTGCATCTTGTGGGCTGTGATGTTGCAGTTGGTGACTTCTAACTTGTAATGAAGTGCAGCTCTGTGGCCATAATGTTATTTCTAGGTTATTCCTGTGCAGCTAGGTGACGCCATCCTTAAAACTTGAGAATGGATGTATTTTTCAGCAGTGTGGTGTGCTTGGCGTGGCAGATGTACCGGGCCTGTCTGCTGAAGGCCAGTTTTTGGCTTCATACAAAGCTGGTCTGTTGGAGCCCAGTGGCCAGGTTGGAACAGCTACGAGCCAAGAACACATGCATAAAAACATGTCGTGCTTATAATCCTGGTGGCAAAAATTGCCTCTGTGCCCTCTAATTGTTAGCCTGCAAGGTGCACATTTAATTTGTGGTGATTGCTTTCCCTTATGATTTGCTCGTGGCAAACTAATCCCAAATGATGACTTTTGGAGGGGGAGGATGGGTAAAGGGAGTGTGGCTCTGGCAGCTGATGTTGAAGCAATGGCTGTGGAGATGACAGCTCCCTGCTCAACCCTAGGACAAAGCACAGACAGCAGCAGGGCGAGTTTTTCCATCTCTCCAGCCTGTATTAATAGGATGGCTTTGAGCAACACTGAGCTCTGCTTATTCACCAGGACTCGGCCTCTGCTGGGACTGCCAGCAGCCAGCTGTGTTTGTATCACAAAGCTTTTTGTCCCTTTTTACATGCAGCTGAACTCCATTTTTTAGGTAGATCAGTGAGATATGGGATTGGAGCCTGTTGAGGTTACTGAGAGCTTTGACTCCTGATTTGAGCAGCGCTGGTAGCCTGGGATGTTAAAGGCTTTATGTTCTGTTTGCATTTTGCCAACTTAAGTAAAATTACCTCCCCTTTCCCTCTGAACAAATTCAGCTGTGCAATTTTAGGATGGAGTATCTGTACTTGATCTTTGCATGCACAGACACCCCACACAGCTGGTTGTGAAGCTTTATGTGTTGCCTTCTTAGTGCTGGGAGCTAAGAGCCCCATATGAAAGGCAAAATAAGCAGATGGGTCTTTCATTATTATTTCCTTAAAATTACTTTGCTTTTAAGGACACTCATTCTCCAAGTGCTGCTAAGCTCAGGACTCCTGGGTTGTTCCCGGCACTGAGACTGGAGATGAGGTAAGGCAGAGCTGCGTGCAGGGGCTGAGCTGAAGTCAGTGCCCTTTGTTCCTTCAAAGCCTGGTGCTTTTTGATGTATTGCTGTCCTTAACTGGTTGTATATTAACTGCATTCACAATACTGCATGGCTGGCTTTTGTTTTAACTGCATTGGCACGTGTTCAGAGTTGGTGTGCTTCGAATGGCCACTGGGACTGCACAGTGAAGCATAAATCCTTTTTAGCTGTCAGGCTTCACTAGTCATGGGTGGGGGAGCCCTCCTTGGCTGGCTGCCCCGGCTAATTAAAAATGAAATTTGCTGTTGTCTTCAGATTTTAATTCATGCTCATCCCTGAAGACTAGTGGAAGCATGGTCTCCAGGCAGCTGCAGTGAAGCGTCAGAGCTGTTTCTATACACAGTTATTTTAGAACAGGTATGCAACTTAAAATTTGCTCTCAACCCTACCTTGTGTTGTTTTTCAAGTATAGAGAAGAATATACAGAAACTTCTTGCAAGCCTTGGGACACAGCCCTGAGCAAGTGACTATAGTTTAAGTAACCACATGTCAGTTATCTGCAGTAATTTGGATGTGTGTGTGTTGCAGGGCATCAGATGGTTTCATTTTTCACTCTAATGCTGGACTTAAGCAAAACTGAATTACTTTGCTGTAGGCTGTGCCTGTGTGACTGGTGTTGGCTTAGCCAATGCATAAACTGCTATAAGTCGCAGCAACTCGTCAGCCTGAGCCCTCAGCTACCGACTCGTGCTGTGAAACCTCCTGGAGACGGAAGAAGTTTTGAAGCGGTGGGAAGCTGCAAGGTTCTGTGTAGGAGCTGAGAGGTGGTGGCGATGGATTGTGCCTCGGTGTGAGGCCGGGGCACAGCCCTACGTAGTCTGTGCTGGAGGGAGAGTGCTGCCCCTGAGTCGTCAGCAGAGCTGTGAGGCAGGTGGGAGGACGGAGGTTAGCGAGAGGAATAAATGAAATCTAAATATACACGCGTTATCGGGCCGAGTTTCCCTGCTTTCCAAGGTCCCACCTACACAAGTGATCTGCTGAAGGGAAGTGTCACGGGAATACCTTTCCCCTCTTCAGATCCTTCCTGCCGTGCGGGTGCAGGATCACACTCTATTTTCGGAGCCTGTTTCCGCTGTTCCATCTACTGCCCACGCTGTGGCTGCCCAGACCCCCTCCCAAAGACCACTGCCTTATCTTAGCACGATACGAGCTGGGTTTGAGCCTCTTAGTCAAACGATTGTCTTATCTAGCGTTTCATCTGCCTGTAAGTCTGCAAGATCTTTAAAAAAGCAAAATATTGAAGAAGTGGGAGCTTTGGGCTGGGCTGGGCAAGTCTCACCTTGTGTTTGTGGTTCCTTGAAAGCTCTGCTGTGGTGTTGGATAGACCTGAGGTGGAAGCAGGCCTGCAGTTCACTTGCCCAGTAATGTTTGAGCTAGTAATTCGTGAATAACTGTGGAGGGAGCATGGCAATACCTTTCTTCAAGAGAAGTGTTTGCTCTTGGGTCCTTTGACCTCCTGTACTTCAGTGGTCTGTTTACAGTTTCTTCTTGTGGCTACGTGCTGCTTCTGCAAGGTTTTGGGATATGAACCTTTTAGTCACTTCCCTAAAAGGTCTAAATCTCTGTGGGACAATTGTTGAAGCATTTTGGGAAATTAGTGAAGTAGCTTTTGAACACACAAGCCTTTACCCAAAGCTGCTTTTTTAGAATAGCACTTGAAATACTAAGTTTGTGGGTGTTTTAAGAATCTTCTGCAGTGATTTCTTTATTCAGGGCTGACTTTCATCCCCTTTGACTTCCATCTCCTTTATCTCCTGCTGTGCTACTTTTTTCCAATTCTTTTTCTTCTAAAAATAGGAAATATTCTTTGAGTCCTCAACCTTTGTGCAAACAAAGAAGCAATTTGTTTTAGCATCTTTGCTGACTTCTGGGCTACATGCCTCATAAGGAAACCAGTGTGATATGAATCTGCTGCTTTTGGAGACTTGGACACCAAATATAGTCTGAGCAGAGGAAACGGCTAGAAATGTGAGTACTTGCTTCTTATGCCACCAGTTCTGCTACTTGTTCCCAGCAAGATGCGTGGCTGGCTACCCAATTCCCATTTTTATCCCTAAAAATGAGAGCGATACCTTCAGATGCTCAGAGGTTCAAAACCATTATGGAAATGAGGGTATGATCATTGCATGTGCATAGGGAATGGATTTTTGGATCACTTCTGGTTGAAAGCATGTCTGTAGAAGCAATACCTTTTAGTATACATCCATTGCTGCCAACTTCCTAGCCGCCCTGCTGTCTGACAGGAAGTTTGAGGTCAAAAAGACCTATCAAGCGGTTCCACGGCTAGATTGTCCCAGCAGGTTCTGGCATTGCTGCCTTTCAAAAAACTAATGCTCAGAAGGGAGATGGCTGCAGTGGTAAAGGTGCAGTGACCATGACCTGTCCCAAAGATGCTTTAGTCACTGACTTCAATCAGCCGTGGTATCTGAAAATAACATTTTGTTTTCATATGGCTGCTGGCAGATGTGTGGAACGTGTGTGAGATCCCTCTTGCCAGGGCCCCGTGCTGCTGCTCTTTACCAAGGGCCACCAAACTCAGCAGCTCCTCTGGGTAGGCACCATGTGCACGTAGAAAAAAGCAGAAGACTACGACTGTGCAAAGTCTGTTAGGAGGAAACAAAACCTGCTCAGGAAAACCAGTTTTTGTGCTTCAAAGGTGTCTCACCTATTGACTTCTTGCTGTTCCTTTCTTTATAAATCCTTTTGTGTTTAGCAGCAGTGAAAGCGGAGGGAGTGGCTGCTAGGATGTAAAATGTTTTGCTTGTAGGTTGTTAGTTTGAACCTGAGGAGAGAGACCATGAGTATGAGTTCCCATCATGTGCCTCTGGAGTGGATCGGAGACTGGTGGCAGAGATAAGGACCTTGCAAGGGCTACGGCTGCCAGCGTGGGAAGGTCTCCACCTGAACCTCCCTCTGATCTGATGGTGACTGCCACAGGGTGTCAGGGTTGAGGAGGAAATACGTCCTGCTCTTCATGTCTTCTGTTCCTCAGAAACCTAACAAGGGTTTAGGTCTCTGAGACAGTCATTCTGGTACTTTGGGTAACGCACTTCAAAAAGGGAAGGGTCCAAGTAGGGGCAGAAAGGGAAAGGGTGGGGTGGAGGGCGCTTTGCATTTGCTGAAGAACTTGGATGAAAGGCCAGTCTCTGATTCCAGGGTTCCTCATCTTGCTGCCCGTGCTGGGGACTGGCTGGGTGGGAATCCCCTTTTGATGACTAAGTTTCAACTGGAAATCAGCTGCTTTGAGGCTGCTGCCAGGACAGACATTTAACCATTCAGCAGCATTTAGGGAAAACTTGTCAAATGTGCACTTTTATGTTGAACTGAAGTGTTTTGACGATTTGGTTCTTGGTTTAAACTAGGCTGCTGGAGATGGCATTTGTTGTTTTCTGGGTTTGATCTGCAGTCAGACAGCATTGCAGCATTAAGAGTGCTTCACTGTCACAGAGCTCTGAAGTCTGCTGAAGAACAGTTAATGTTAACTAGCCAGTGGAAATCTCTTTATAATGTCTGTTCCAGAACAAAAGAACAGGTTTTTCTTCCAGGAAGACACAGAAGCTGCAATTCCCTTATGAGATCCTGTATATTATGTATACAGCAATATAACTGCTTTGTACAATACAATAGACAAGCCAAAGTGGTCAAAGTGCCTGAGATTAAACATTTAATTACAGTTGATGTGTGCTAATTTGCAAGCATGCAGAAAAGCAAAATCCTACTGTTCCTTAGTCAGATTTACCAGAGGGTTGAACTGATCTCAGTGGAGACCGTTTGACTTTTAAACAAGGTGCTGTACATGACATTTGCTTATCTAGTCGAGTGCAGTTCGCAAGTTAGCAAAATACTTTGGGACGTTATCCTGACAGCCTTTTGTTCTTAAATTTGTGATGAACTTTCTCCTTCTTACTGTAATTAACGTGCTGAGTGGTGTCAGGGTGCTTGGGGCAGTTAATGGGATGCCAGGGCTGCTGTTCTGCTTGCTGTATTTGCAAGTGATTCATATCAGCTATCCAGCTACTAACTGGTGTGGCATTTAAGAAAATAAATATCCCAAAAATTCCCCCGTGAACAAGCCCCTTGTGATTTGAGTAGGTGTCTGAACTCTTGCTGCCTTTCCCTCCTGATCTACAAGCCAAGTGTTTTACAGAGATTATTTGCTGACCTGCCAGAGACCTTGTAATTCCATGGTACCCCATTTCAAGTGACTTTTAAAGCTGTTGAAGTAAATGGCCATGCAGTTTCTACAGAGAGCTCTGCCGGGAGGAAAGCGGAGGTTAATTTTGCTGGTTTTGTGGTTTAGTGGCTAAGCTGAGGATGTGCTAGGAATAAGATGCTTTGGCCTCCAGGCTGGCTGGGGCAAGATAGTAGCAAAGGCTGATGTTGAGTGAAAAAAAATGTATCTGCTGAAGTGCTTCATGATTGAATTGAATGATCTTGTTCCTTGTATTAAGAGATAAGACCTTGTAGGACATGTAATCAATCCTCCGGATAATTCAGGCTGACTCACTGTAAAATAGTGAGCGTGGAGTTCTTGTGGTTCGGTAAGTAGGGCATGGAGCAGAAGGGTCGGATTTTGAGAGTTTCTAGTTTTCATTCTCAACTTGTTGGACCTTAAATTCACCTTGTTTTCTGGAACATGGCTGCCTGTAAATTCTGTCAAAGGATTTTACTAGCTGGTTTTATTGGGGTTGTGGGTAGAAGAGGAGCCTGCCTGGAACCAGAGGTAAGTGGGTTTGGTATAAATGAAGTGATTTTTGTTGTTGCTGTTTTTCTTAGTTCACGCAGCAGCAATGTGTCCAGGCTGAACGGCAAACCTGGCCTTTGAAAAACAAAATACTGAATGTTCTCATTAATGTTGCGGCCCTTGTGAGTTGTAAATAGTGTTAGCTGAGCTGTGGCTTAACAAAGCTGCCTCTCAGGCCCCGCTGGGCTGCAGGGCTGGTGCTGATCTGCAGTCGGGCTACTAACAGTTGTATGTTGTCACTGCTGACGTCACTGCTTTATCTATTTCTTTCTCATTTGTCTTGAAAAGGAGCCCGGCTCTGATTTCTGAAGGTGTCTTTTTGTCTCCTAAAACACTTCGGTGCAACAAGAAACCAGAGATCTGGTGTGGTTTTTTTACAGATTGGACCAATCCAGCTACGATGGGACAAGCGATAACCATGACTCAGGAAGAATATTGCTCTTCAACCCAGCCTGGTTTTGTCTTTCTTTGTGAAGCACAGATTTTAAGATTTCTGAAGGACTTAGTCGCTGCGTTATGATAAATTTTTACTTCTTTGTACGTGAAAAACAGTATTTATAGGAGTTACTAAATTCCACTTACAGATCTGTGTAGTCTGTTGGTGCTCGGGCTGTTCTGTTCCTGAGCTGGGCTTTGCAGATCCCGGATCTGCAGTGGATCCTGGTGCTGATTAGAGCTTATTTTAAGGCTGTGTAAGATGAAGCTTTACACACTGGGGTAACTCAGCTGTACGATTTCCTTGCAGCATCTCGGTCCTTTTGTCAGTATTTTCCATTTTGGCCTGGAAAGCTGCTTTCATCTCGGGTCACTGCTGCTAACCTGGGAGGTCCAGCGTGGAGGCTGGAGAAATCTAGAGATGGAAATAGAAGCAAATTGTGCAAAAACCATGTCAAATCGGTGCTGAGATCTGAGCAGCACCTCTCCTGGGAGCCGCTGACCACGGGCTGACCACGGGCCTGCACTGCAAGGCGGCAAATCCCTCTCCCTGCCCCGGGGCCCTGCATGGGACCGAGTTTGCCCTTCCCGGGGGAGCCGGCGGGTGCTGGCACCCACCGACACCGGCCCCGAGCCCCGCAAGCCGCCGCCCCCCGGGCCCGTCCCGCTTCCCCGCGGGGGTTGGGGGGCGCCCCGCCGCGGCCCTGCGCTGCGGCCGCCAGGGGGCGCGCGGTACCGGGCGGGCGGCGGGAGCCGGGGGGGGGGGCGCTCAGCAGGGCCCCCCCCTCCCACCCCGGTCGCTGCCCGCCATGGCTTCACCCCCGAGAGACGGGGATTTCGTGCCCGCAAGCCCTGCCTGGGCGCTTTCCCATAAAAGCTGCATTTTGGCAGGACAGCCCTCCCTCCCCGCAAGAGCCCTGGGGTTCCCCCCTCTCTTCTACTGGCGACACTCACACACACAGAGTCCCGTCCGTCCCCAACTCTGAAGGTGCAGCCGAGCCCCGGCCACGGATGTCGGCTTTCACCAGCGGGATGCCGTGAAGCAGGGGGTGAAGCTGCCATTGCATCAGCTTGGGGCAAAATCATGCGGGTGCCTGAATGGCTGTAGCGAGTCCACGCCAAAGCCTCCCCCTGCGCTTGAAAAGGTGGAATTTAATAACTTTCCGTTCTCCGTCTAAGAATCCTATAGAAAAACACGGCCCCGCTTCCTGTGGTTCTCCCCGGCTCTCTCCTACCGGCTGGGAAACGGTGCTTGTGTAGAGTTTGCTGTGTATGTTTTCCCTTGGCTTCCCCGGCAGGGCTGCAGTAAGGGACTCATTTCCAAGGCTGGGCGAGCAGTGAGTCATGGCTTGGCAAGGAAAATAACTCCTGGTGACTCGGTGGTGATCCTCGCTGGATGGATCTGCTCGTAGTTCCCCTCTCAAAGGCTCGATCAACACCCTCTCCCCATCTCAGGAAGGCAGAGTTAGGCAGACGTCTGAGGTTGACCCTTGATCATTGAGAGGACTATAACCGGCCTCTGCAAAGATTTTTTTTTTTGTTGTTGTTGAAATTCAACCAAACTGTTGGAAAAGCTGCCTCCCCTCCCCAGCCCTTTGATCCGAACGTTAAATCTTGGAGATGTTAACGGTGATTAGGAAAGTAAACACTGTCCCTTCCTGGAGGGAAGACAGAAGTTTGTTCTGCTCAAGCATTGTGCGTTGCAGGGGTTAAGTTACATTTTGCTCTGGGGAGGAAAGGAAAAATCTCTCAAAGTAATTAACTTAAGATGCTGACGCTAATGAAGGGGCTTTCAAAGCTGGGGCTGGTGGGGGGTTGATGGGAATCCCCTGTTGAATCAATGACATTAGGGCCTTAGGAGTGATTCTGCAATTATTAGACTGAAATGATGTTGAACATGAAGTTAATCCTGTTATCTCTCAAATATTGAGCAAACTGCTTGCTCTGGATAACTCTATAATGGGATTATACTAGTCATTCTGGCACCCTTGACATTCCCTATCTGTTCAGGGCTTTTTCTTATTTTCCTGTTCAGGATAAAGTATTGATCAGTCTTCTTAGAGTTAATTTTGGGAGACAGTGTCTAGGGCACTGTTTTCCAGTGATCCTGGATTTTCTCTTTCTTTTTTTAAAAATGAGTTTGATAATGAGCACCCTGTTGCCTTATGAAGCCATTCACTCCTCCACAGCAAAGATCCCTTGAGCCCATCCCTAAATAAATGTTTAGGAAAAGAACTGAAGAACAAGGACAAGTATAAAAAGAGACTTCCCTTTGTCATGCCTTCCTGGCATCAAAAATCTGCAGTTGAGTGAGTTCCTGTGCTGGAGACCATTCCCGGGCCATCATATTTGCAGAGTATAATCAGTTCTGGTTTGAAAGCCTAATTTTGTGTCTGTGATAGCCTGTAGCAATTGTTCTAAGCAAAAGTAACTGGTGGGGTTTTACAAAGGATTATTCTGAGTTTGTTTTTTAGCAGTCTGATAAATTGCAAGGTAACCAATGGCAGGAAAACCCAAGAACCAGAATGATCATGTAGGGAGGAAAGAGAAAAACCCTAATGCATGTTCAGTCCCTCGCCAATGTTCATTACAGACAGGGTTGCTTTCCTGTTGGGCCCACACACCTCCGGAGGTGTTTTAGCGGCCTGACCTTTACACAGGGTTTGTCATGAGCTGGGACAGTGGTGGTGTCACTGCCAGGTCAAGTTATGTCCTTGGTTGCAGCAGGGCCAAACATAGTGATTTACGGTTCTGTCATTATGGACTGAAATCAGACTACTGCATATCGTGCGAGAGGTAAAGACCTACACCGTGGTGAGAATTACAATTTGAGTTTCAGAGTCAGAGAAAACAGTTTTTTCTCTGCTCTGTAGCCAGAGGCTCAATTAACAATAAAACGGGCCTCTTTCTTTCAGCATCACTACAGTATAGAAGTGATTTCTACAACACCCACTAAATGAGCAGATGTTTTTGTGCCAAACCAGAAATTTCCATAAATATGGGAAAGTTCCATTACAGGGTCAGTCGGCTTTTAGTTTCCAGGCTTTGATTTTTTTTTTTTTTTTTTTTTTTAGGCTGATCTGAATCTCATTAAGAACTGCATATTTTTTGGTGAGGGCTTTTTTCCCATTCCCCCCCACTCCCTTGACAAAGGTGAGAATTGCTTTGGAAGCTCCGAGGAGCTCCCTTACAGCAGAAATGGGCTTCAGCGTTGCTAGTGACTTGTGTGTAGATGTGGGCTCGTGTAGCCAAGGGGCCATCTAGCATTTTGGACTAGCTGGGTTTCAGTTTAAGTGCCCAGGGGCTAGCTAGCCCTGCTGTTGATAAGGTAATGGATTTAGGTGGTGTTGTCACAACCTGTAATTTCAGGGGAGCTTGGAGGAAAGCCCTGGGATGGCATTTTTACAGCAAGAGTGCCTTCTGCATGCTTCTTCAGATGGGAATCTAGCACAAGAACAAACTCCCTGTTTCAAACCTAAAGTACCTGGAGGAATGGTTTAATGCTTGTTTGCACACCCTAAATTTTGTGCACCAATTCGATTGCTTGCTCTAACGTATCCTTGCTATAACTACTGTTTGAAGAATGTGCTTACTCGGAGCCCTGGTTTTCAACTTTCCATTTGTGCACGTTTGAACATCGTCTGACAGGAGGCACAAACCCCTGTGAAGTTAGTTAATCCAAATGTACCTGGTTTTCTCGGTGGGTTCTCTTTAGACCCCTTAAAGGTAGCTCTAGCTAATTATTCCTGCGAGCTGAAAACCCCTGAACTTGAGTTTTGGTGCTGCTTAGTCTTCTGTGCAATGGATCTTGAGGAGGGAACTCTTTGGTGGATGCCGTGGTGGGGAATTTGTACCGATACTTGTAAGATCTTTCTCCCTAATGAGCAACGTTGGCCTCTTTGAGCATTGGGAAGTATGTTGTAACCTCACGGAGCCATGGGATGTGGCATGGAGCTCTGTGGCTGCCTAATCTCTGCCACGTGATTTTTTGATCTGAGCCCCTCTCTCAAGGTGTTTAACAGAGGTGTGAGGCTTACAAAGGCTGCCAGGGGCAGGAGCCAGGTGAATCACGCTGCTCTGTCTGGCCCACTGACTGGGGGGGTTATCTTCATTTCAAGTGAAGGTAGGACTCCCACAAGCCCTCCTGGGTTGGCTGTAAGCTTGTTAGCTTACATACTTGAAATAGTAGTGTGCTATAACTCCTCATGCTGCAAAATTTGTCTGAGAAGGTGAGTAAATATTTGAGTAGCTTGCCGTTGCAGAGCTCATGGCTGTTGGCATTTGAGCTGGCTGTTCAGAGCCAGGCCTGATGGACTGCAGTGGTCATGCTGGGCTACAGTCTAACCTCTTACTGGCAGAAACAGTCCTGTTTCGATTTAACCACATTTCCTCTCAGCAGTGGTGCTCAGAGACTGTCTGCAGCCCCACATGCGACCGTGCCGAGTGTGAGTAGATGGGAGAGTTATTTGATAGTGTCAGAAAGGGTTTTCAGCCACTCTTTTGATATGGTGCTACTTGCTCCTAAACAAGGTCACTGCTGGTGCTCAACAAATGCAGAAGGAAGCGAATGAGGTGAAATGATGTGAAATGAAGATTCTGGGAATGTGTGGTCACATCTGCAAGAGGGGGAGCAACTCCAGGAGAAACGGCTGCTGACGAGGTTATGACCAGCTGTACCTTCTGAACTGTTGGTGTTATCTCATCTCTTGATGTTTCCTTTAATTATATGAAACGGCCTTGACACTGTAAACAATTGCCATGGCATTGTCTCTGCTGCTTGTGTGAGTCAATGTGATGTGTAAACAGCATTTGGTTTTGGGGACCCGATCTGTATATGTCTTGGGACATGAGCTACCTGTTTGCAGTTGTCACGTCTGCTTTGTGTGCCTTGGTCTGGGATGGCTCTTCGTGCTCGTGTCTGCCACCATCTTATTTTCACAAGAGCTCTTGACGCTGGCAGAAAACAGAGGAGCATCAAGGCAGGGACTGGGATTCTGGGAGGAGCCTAAGGGGGTTAGATAGGGTGCTCACATTTTGCTTTCAGCTCCCTTGGGCCTCCATAATTCTCTCCCCAGCAAGCCAGTTCCAAAGGGGTAAGGAGGGAGGTGATTCACAACACAAACCCAAGCATTGCTTTCATCACGCTAGCAGCAATCTTATACTCGGCATGTTTCAATCTTCAGCCTCGGTGATGCTTGGAGACACCTTGGTGGTTGAGCAATAGTAAATATTTGAAGAGTTGAGGTTGACTGTCTTGCTGATGGCCCTTGTCTGGGTGTGACCCGTGGTCTGGATGTGCCACTGTTTAGGGTGGCCCATGGTAGATCTGTGAAATGTATTTGACTAGATGAACTTCCTAAGCCTTATCTTGTTCCTTAAATAGAGAATAAAGCTTGTATCAACATGAATCACAAAGTTGATAAACTGGAATGGTTCCTCTTGGAGTTGTCTTCTTGTATTGGGCAAATATTTATCCACATTGTTTCAAAAGGCATATTTGTGCAATAGGAGGTCAAACCTGTAATTACCTGTTAGATTCACTCAGGTAGAAATGGCTTGTAAAAACACAGTATGTTTGAAAGGAAGCTTTTAAACCTGATGTTTGTGTGTGAATCTAAAGTTGTAGTTTAAAATTTCAAATTTTATGGGAGTTTTCAGTGGTATGGCTGCAAGAAGTATTTTTCTTGTTGAATTTAAGTGCCTTAAGCCAAATCTATCTGCCGTTTCTTTTAATTTCTGAACTGTGGCAGGGAATTTGGGTGTCTCTTCCAAATGTATCTGCTCGAGATGATCAGAAGCTGAGACGGCGTGCCAAACTTGCCTTGCATTTTAATAAGGAGCTTCTAGCCTAGTCAATAATTAAAGCAGAGCAGGTGCGGTAGGGAAGTTGGGTGTTCCCCAAAAGCTAAACCAAGGCGCTTTTGTAAGTCTCCCTGGGCAGAGCCAAGTGAGTGAAGGATGGTAGGATGCCCTGGCACTGGCTGGCTTTGTGCAGTAATTTGGAAAAAATGTAACTTCAGACTGAAGAGCTCTAGGTGTTGAAGGATAATATGGCTTATTGGGGCGGTGTGCCTGCAATGAGCCCTTTGGGATGGCAGAGGAAATACTCAAATGTTTTGCTGCAGTTTCATCTTCAGATACAAAGAACAAGTACGCTTGCTGAGATTTTTGTGAGACGTTAAAAAGAGGAAATAAGACTTACAGAGAAATCTTGCTGCCTTTTCAGCTAGTGCATAGGCAGAGAGGCTTTCAGCTTAAGCTATAGTTTGGCATCTTGTAGGAAGAGAAATTTGGGATCATGAATCTTTTAATGAATCGGAGCCTGTGGACCTTGACCTATACATTGCAGACTAGTTTCTAGAGTTAAATATAGTGCTACCCCTGAGGGTTAATTTCAATTTAATCTAATCTTAGAGGTCTAATATTTACTGCTATTCTTGCTGTTAATTTGCAGTCTCCAGTGCTTAACAGAGTTTGTCCCATCAGTTTTATAGGTGGCATAGATGGGCTTACCACTTTGCCAAAGGACTTGGTTATTTTGAATAATGTCTGTATAAAGCTGTAAAGTCTTGTGTGAGTTAGGCTTCTCCAGTAAGGTAGTAAATGTGGAGGATGTGACCGTCTAGCACATCTGTACTGCAGCCACTGGCTTAGGAAGAGCACTGTGTATTTGTGCTGTGCCAGTCCTAAAAGCACATGCTGAGTAGTGGTTTGAAAGGAGGGGGATATATTTTTGATTTGTGCTGCAGCTCTGTTAGTTTTGTCATTCTTTATCTCCTGTGTTTTGCAGTGGGAAGCTTTAGCTAATGTCAGTTTATACGTTCTTCTCTGAGTATCTTAGTTTTTTGCTGCGGGAGAAGGTTAAATGAGTTAAGCTAAATGCCATGCCTGTTTCTTCCCTAAACAATGGAATAATTAATGTAATTTTCTTCTCCATGTTTTTGCTTAATGCGTTCCTAATAATATAGCTGGAAGTGGCAGATGGGTATCCTGCCTCCGAGTGCTTCACTGTTGGGAATATGCTGATGCTTTGCTGATGCCTGATGCTTCGCTGGAATGTGTCCTATATCTGTGTTTGATTTGGCTTCTGACCAGTTTTCTTTTAATGCTGCTTCAAGGTGCTCCAAAAAGTAGTTTGTCAGCTTTGGAGATTCCCTTGCCTCAAGATGGCATAGCCATGAGTCACCACAGTGATCAAGTTAGCCAAGATGTGACAGAATCTTTAATTTTGTCAGGATTACATTCCTTAGCATTCCCTCACTAGTAAACAAGAAAATATTTAGCATGTGTTATAATTATAGTGAATGGTGAAGAGGCATTGAAGATGATACGTTTTCAAAAATGTGCTCTCATTGAAAGTTGCACTTCCTCTGCTGGAAAACAAAGCTAGGGGATATTTTGGCCTTAAGCTTCTCTTGGCCCCAAGACCTACCACACAATTTTCTTTAGCCTGGTCTTTGAGGCAATTAAGCGATTCCTTGTGTTCCAGCCACCCGCTGTGATCACGAGGCTTTTCAGGAGCATGTCCTCAGCTTTATTTTTCCCTTCCTAAACGTGAGGCTGGACGTGCTGTCAGTCAGCTCGTTGGCAGAGCCTGCTGCTGACCCTAGAGCAATGCTCTTCCTCCAGCTGTGCTCCATCCCGGTCAACATCTGGGCTGCTGGAGCACATGGGTTGCTTTTCCCCCCCTTTCCCCCGGCCTCCAGCACATATGTGGTGGCACCAGCTCAGTCCCTGGTGTGCTGGATCTGCTGCCCTTTGCTCTCTGAGATGGAGCAGGCGCTATCACCATGCTGACTAATTGGTGGGGACAAGGGGACTGGAATGCTCTGGGAAATAGGAGTTTCCCTCTTGGAAATGTCACAGGAAGCATGGAGGAAATCATGTGGTTTAGGAGTGGTTACCTCACTCTTCTGTCTCATCCGAACCAGCGCCCTTTCATCAAAGTATACAGAACCTAAACAATGCGATGCCAGCTGGCTTATAAATAAACCATTTTCCATTTCCACACAGGGTATCGGGCTGACTTTTGATACCATGTGAGGAGAAAGGAAGAACGTCACATTGTGTTGGCTTGGGACCTTTCAGACTGACTACCCAGCTTCCTACCTGCACTTTTCCCCTTGGTCTGCTGTCGTCGTTAAATGTGGGAAAGAAGCAACTCTCCCACATACTCTGTTTCAGAGCACAGCCCAGAAATGGTCATCTTTGTAGGCAGCCAGAGTTGTTAAGTATATATATATATATTTTTTATACTCTCCTTGTTCTGCCAAAGCTGCTGAGGATTGCTAGCAAGCAGATTGTGGTGAAACGCATCTAGAGTTGTGATGCTGCCACTTTTTCTTCTCCTTGGCAATCCTCCTGGTAAGGTGGTACCATGGGCCTGTGTTAGTATTTCAGGTGGGTGCATCTCCAGCAAGGAAAGAGCCTTAAATGTCCTGTAGCTCCTGCTGACTTTTTTGCTGATGGGCTCTAAAGGAAAACGCCCAGTATCACTGGTTTTAAATAGACAGCTCCGTCTGCACAGATGGGATAATGCAAGAGTCCTTTTGAATGTTCCTGTGGCTGAATCATGGAACATAAATGTCTGAGTCACTGTAGATGAATGTGGTGTTTCACGTTGGTGTGAACTGAAATGTGAGCAACAGTGTTTTTATTAGAGGAGCTAATATTTGTGCTCATTATGGGTTTCATTAGATTTTAAAGTGAAACAATCTAGAAGAGTTCCTTTTACAATGTATATAAACAGGCTATTAACGTGTGAATACTGGGTTTTTAATGGGATGCTGCTCTGGATGGAGAGAAAATGAAACTTCAGAGGAAAGTGATGTACCCTGCTTCTTGGGCATTCGCTGCCCCTAACCACTCCATCCGACTCTCCTGAAAATCTGTAAAATTTCCAAGTAACTGGGATTTTTTGGTTACATTTTTAGAAGAAAACATTGAAGGGACTATCAGGCATATCCTGTAGGAAGCTCTTTGCTATTCTGAGCTCTTCTTTCTCATAAAAGTCTTCACCTGTCCCTGAGGAGTAAAGACTTCGCTCTGGTTTCTTTCTGGTTGCTGTGCAGCTAAGTCAGATGGCCCTTCTGCGTTACAACAGGAATTTTGGACATCCATTACTTGTCCTTGCTTGAAGCGTGGATTTTCCTTTATCCTAGATGTCCAGCTGGATGGAGGCTGAGGTTTTGTCTCGCTGCTGTTGGTAGGGCTGAGGCAACCTTGCTAGACAGGGTGCTAACCTGTGTCGGTGCTCTGTGCTCTTCAAGTACTGCTGGCAGGGAACTTGGCCAGGTTGCTTTGTCCCATATTTTTCCCCCACTGTGAAACAAAGCACTGTGGATGCAAAGGGTTACTTAAAAGCAGAGTAAGTATGGCTGCTCTTTTGCTTTGTCCTTGGGCTGGAGTTGAGGCAGGAACATTTTTTGGGGATGTATCTGCTTGCAGAGTTTTCAGCTTTCTTTCCAGAGATGGAACTGAAGGATGGACTGGCAGGTTTTTCAGGCCAGGAGTCCACCTTGAAAAGAATGATGGTACCAAGTGGTACTTTTGTTTTGGTTTTCTGCTGTTTTCTGCATTTTGTCACCCCTCTTCTGGAGGGGTTTTGGTTCTTTATACCCCAAAAGCGGAGAGAGTTGTGGCTGATACCCCTAAAGGGTGTTTGAAGTCCAAAGCTAATTGCAGTTTGAAATGCAGATTTGTATCTCTTTGCTCCTTTGAGCATCGCAGCCCTGTTTCAGAAGCAAATATTAATACTTCTGGTACAAACTTGATTACAAGTGCCTTTGCCAAATAGTCTTGTTACTCTTTTCATGATGGTTCGTAAGGCCTGATCAATGATACAGAAATGTGAAAGGACTTTATTTCATAATTGTGTTTCCAAGCCTAGTGAACTCCTGTGTGGCACCAGAGCCAGAGTAACTGCCCTGTGTGTTCTTGGACTGCAGCCGCTGTGGATTTAAATGCATTCGTTTAAATCTTTCATTGAAATTTAAGTTAATGTTTCATGTTTTACTAATGTAGAAATAAGGGGTCAGGCATGTGATTGTGCTGCTGTGCTTTAACAACCTACCATGTGTCATCTGTTCTGCAGCAGAGCTTTGTGCACTCTTAATTCACAGAAAATGCAATATACAATGCAACGGCTTTAATCTCCTTGGAAGTCAGGCAAGTCTAGATGCAGTGTTTAGCGTTCTGTAGCGTTCCCAGATGCAGGAATATTTTTTCCAGACCTCCTTCCAAGCTGGACAGCTGATTTACAGACTTGGAGAAGTCTTCCAGCCTCTATCTCTGAACTTTGTGGGTCTCTGCCAGATGGCAGCATATTTAAATGGCTCTAAAATGGCTTTTTCTTTGTTTCAAAGCAAAGAGTCTTAAATGAGGTGGAGCATGCCTGTGAATCAGTATGTTAATTGCCCACAATGAAAATCAAAAGTACTTGGAAGACTGACTGCAGTGGCTGACCAGACAGAAACGCAGGCTCCTCTTCCAAGCACAGAGATGTCTGGTGGTGGGAGGCAGAGAAGAGCAGCGCTTTCAGGAACGTCCATGTGTTCTGTGCGAGGGAGGAGAGTGCTATTTGCTCCTCCACCCCCGTGTGTCTGCTGATCCCTTGCTCCTCCACCTGCTCCTGCCGCCGTGCTCTTGCTGTCCGTGGGGATGGTGGTTTATCTGCTCAGCACACAGGGATAGGGACGAGCCGGGTGCAGGTGGAGAAGGTGCAGAAGTGTCCTGCTTCCTCCTGTGTTTTCACAGCTGTGCTTCGGAGGAGAGGCATGCGTTTGCCAAGTTGTCCGATGCCTTGTCTAATATCTTAATAGAGGAACTAAAAGCATCAGTGTCTTCCAGGTGTGTTTGTGGTTTAGGTGGAGTTTTATTAGATTTCAAAACTACCCCCTTCCCTCTCCTGGGGTGTGTTGGCTGCAGAACTGCCTCCCACTGCGACACGCGGCTGTGAGCGGCGATCTCTGCCGCTGCGAAGCGGGCGTTCGCTTTGGGTGTCTGTTCTGACTAATGTGCAGCATTGATTGTTCCCAGCTGCACCAGCCCAAATTCACAATCTTGGATTTTGTTGTTTCCCAGAATAGAAGATTTTTACTATTGGGACTGCTGCAGTAGTGAGCTTGTCCTGAAATCTTTCTGGCTGCCTGAGCGATATTCGGTGATATTGAAGTACTGCGGCTGCTGGCCTGACAAGGACAGGGACCTCGAGAGCTGCAGCAAATCTTGGTGTGTTTAAAACTGCTTTTTTCTACAGTAGGAGAGAGCAAACCTGGCTGTGTCAGATGGGTTCACTAGCGTGATGCTGCAGCAAATTCCTGTATGTTTTTGAAAATTGTTTTTCCTTTTCCTCTGAGTTAAAATGAAGCTTCGGGATGGTTAAAGGTTTTCCACTCCTCTGTGCTATGGGGTTAGAAATAATCTGTAGGTTCACTGAAGTCTTGTAATAAATTTTGATGAAAAATTCAAGAATCCAAGTGGACATAAACTCTGGAGATCTTTGTTACTGTGATGCAAATGTTGAGGGGGATTTTTGTTACCTTAACCGTCAAGATGTGACACATGAATAAACAAACTCTTACTTTCCGTGTTGAATTTAAATTTTCCTTTGTTAAATTTAATTTAAACAAGATGACACGCTCCCTGCCTCCTACTTTCTTCCTGGTAACTTTAGCAGAGAGAGGGATTGCTATGAAATTGTATTTTTATTACATGTCTGGCTAGATGCATATCAGCTCAGGCACTCTTCTTGAAATTCCCTTTACTCGGGATAGTGCAGCTCCTACAACAGTTAGAGTACCACGTTTGCTTATTCATGACGGCCTTGGTTTGTATTTTGCAGGCTCAGGTACGCTCTTACCTCCTTGATCCCGTTTGGGAGGTGAAACCTTTCCGTGCATTGGCGTGCGTGGTTTCTCCAAGCCCTTCCTTGAGCAAAACACCCCGGTCTCCCTCTCTCCTCTCTCCCGGCTTTTCTCTCTTCTTGCTAAACTTGATGCGAGGAAGGAGCGAGGGGTGTTGATGATTTGGATTATGCAGCTAAGTGGCTGGAGCGTGGCTGGCTGTCTCCTCCCCTTCCTGAGCTTTGGCCCTAGCCAGCTCGGCTCTGGAATGACAGGCATTCCTGTGTGAAGGGAGCTGGCACGGCTGCCTATTTATGAGATTCAAGTGCCCGGCCATGGGGTACGGGGAGAGCAGGACCTGCGCTGGTCCACTGGACACCCATGCCGTTGCCTGAGAGTTGGCAGCCGCCTCGCTCGCCGGGCTCTTTCCTAGTCCGAAGCGTGGATTTATCATTTTAAAGGACTAAAGTGCTCTCTCAGGGTAGACTTTTTTTTTTCCTCTCTCTCCCCCTCCCGCCTCCTCCCGGAGAGCTGCTTAGAAAAGAATCTAATGGGGCAGCCGCACTTCTCGAGACCGGTAAATCCAGCTGCTTTTGGTGAGTAATGGAGGGAAAGGGAGACGGAGGAAACTTTGGGGCTGCGGCAGGGCAGGATTGCAGGTGAAACAGAGGAGTTGGGAGGAGTGGAATGCGGAGCTTGTGTAACCTGCACCCAGCTCAGGAGCTGGGAAGAGAAACCAGAGAAATAACTCCATTTCCTTCCTTTCTCTTACTCATGTCACATGCAATTGCTGTGCAACACGTTCTGCTCATCTTCAGACAGGCTCCGAGCTGCCGTTTTTAGGGATAGCCTCTGTCTTGCCCAGCCAGGGTCAGGGACACTAGCTTTGCAAAGCACTTGGACAGCGCTAAAATTCACCTTAGTGGGGTAGGAGCCAGCCCTGATAGTCTGCCTGGACTGGAGCTGCCCAGGATTGCCTCCTTGTGTGTAATGCCACCCAGCTTTTGGGGGCAGCTATAGTAGTTTTGGGGGGAGAAGAAGCTTGGCAGTCGTCTTCCTGCTTGTTTTCTCTCCCTGCTCTGCGAGGTATCTGAGTAACTGGCAGGCTGTAGCAAACACAACCTTGCTTTAAGTCCTGGCAGTAGCACTACTTCCAGAGCGCTGTGTGTAGGTCAGTGTTATTTCCAGGTCTCTGTCTTCGGTGCTGTTCGATGCACTGACTATAAGAGGAGACTTTACGCATCGTGCTGTTCCCTTTTATCTCATATCGACTTGCTGTCAGCTGTCTGGGCTGAGTTACTCTCATCTGTAAAGTAAATTATCTGATTTAGAGAAACACTTGACATTTGCCCATGGAGAGCTCCCTGAGATACAGTGGGTTTTTGCATTCTTTTATACTTTTATAACTTTGAACCTACCAAGTATTTTTAGGGCTCAGATAAAACCAGTCATTCTCCTTTCCCCACCCCCAGTTCACTCCAGCTAGTCTTGTTCAAGAGCTGCTAAAAATAAGTGGTATTGAGAGAGTGGAAGGGAGAAGTAAAACTTCAGTCGTCTTCGTACTGTCCATGGGAGACTAACAACATCATCTCCTTGGATTTATGTGCTGCTAGAAGCTGACCTCTTCAGTCTTGGGCTCCTTCTCTCATCAAGCACCCGAGATGGTGCTAATTTTCAGGGGAGTGGGCTCGCTTGGTGTAATGACATTGTCCTTTGCCAGAGACGAGGCCAGCAGACCTGGTGTTTCCTCAACTGGTCATTTGCTATCTGAAGTCATTTTTCATGGCACAGCTTGCATAGTTCCTGCTGAATAAATTGTGAACTTGAAGAGGTGGTTCTCGCCTTAACTTTGGCAGGATGCTGTTGAAAAGTCTTGTGAAGATTACGGTGATTAGAAACCTACAGAAGACAGGGAAACCGAAGGCTGGGACTATTTGAGGTTGCTTTGTGACCACAGCCTTTTATTGCTTTAAAGTCAGCATTCATGTCTTCCCTGGACCATTCAGGAAATGCACATGAAGTTTTTAAAGCTATTATAGGAAGCTTAGAAACATTTACCTAAAGTGGTTTTTTTGATACTTAACAACATTTCCTTCAAAGGAGTCTTCGTTTGCTTTTAGAATTGTAGTTGTTTGCTTGAAAGCTTTTTGGATTCTTAACTGCTCTGCCCGGCACAACAAAGCGACAAGGGAGCTGAATTATTCTCCAGCCTGTGCATCAACACTGTTTTGGCAACGGGCGGGTTTGTTAGCCAGCAAGGATCCCGCGCAGGCTCCATGTGGCGAGGCAGTGGGTCCTGCTGTAGCCTTAGGTCTAGACTACCACAAAACATGCGGTGTTAGGTGTGTAATGAGCAGCCACGTCCTCGGCAGAAATTCCTGGTACACCTTCAGGGCTGGTGTGATAGCCACACAACTTCAGGTGTGTGTGTAACTCAAGAAAATAAAGGCGGTTGAGCAGAAGTGGTCAGAGTTGCTGCTGTGGCACTGAAGTGCCCCATTTGTCAGAGTGCTTCTTAGCTCTCAGCTAAGCGTTTACACTGTCTTTTGCTGTAGCACAGTCTCACTGCTGCAGCTGTGTCTGGATGTGAGCCTTGAGGCTATGACTGTGAGACAAATGCCCAGTGAGCTCCTTATGACCAGAAACTCCTGGGATTTGTGGAAATCCCGTAGTAACTACTACGGTAAGAGATGGATCAGGTTCTGGGTGAACTGTGGTTTGCAGATGGAAAGAATCTGGCTTAAGCTCATGATTTACATGCTATGCAAGTCTGGTTACAAAGCAAAATACTGATACTTTCTCGTTTCCTTTGTGAGGATGAGTCTTAGCGAAGACAGAATTTAACAGATCTTACATCTCTGAAAAGGACTGGGGCAAAGAGCCTGTTGTAGTGCAGGCAGTGGTGAAACACATCTTCCTTTGGAGTTAGTCTGTTCTACCAACTCTTGGATGTCTGCGGAGATATTTTAGGGAGAAAAGCAGCATGTTCTCAGTCTTTTCCTAACAGCTTCAATCTGTAGTCCTGTCCTGGGGCTCACTGACCATTCATGGTTAAAGGATTGTGCCATTTTCTTCATGAACACTAGAAATCAGTAGTTTCCCTCCTAGGCATATAGCAATATAATGTGAATTGTCAGCATCTGGGATGCAATTCTTTGATTTCTTCAGAGCCTTCAGTCTTGCTTTGTTAGGGTCTCTAACTCGGATCTTGAAGTGATTTTTAGCTTATGTAATGATGTGCCAGTTAAAAACAAAATAAAATTTCTCCATAGCCATACAGGCTTTTGATGGTGTGTGGCCCGAGCTAAAATGGTTTAAAAATTCACCAGCGCTAATTCTGCAATGACCTGCACTTGATGCAGCTTGGGTTTAGGATTTTTTTTAAAGTGTGCATCAGAGGTGCTGCTGTCTCATGTACTATTGCAGGTATCTTCCCTAAGAGAGATGATCCTTAATGAAAGAAATGCTTTTTGTTTATTCGTGTTGGTGCCTGAACTCTCTACTGTGCCTTTTTCTAGGCTGGTTTCTGCATTGCTGTGCAGAAAGGTATTTTGGGGCTTGATCTCTGAAGATGGGGATTAACTGTATTTGCTCATGTGATGGTTTTTCCTCCCTTGGACCATGGTGTGACCGTTAAACCATTACATTTCTATGCTGGTATTTCTTAAAGGACAGCTAGATAGCTGCTTGTTGTTGTGAGTGTCCTGTGTGCACAGCAATGGTGTGAACACGTGTGGTATTTTTAATTGATCCCACAGATCCCGGCTCTGTGGGTTTGATCATTGAGCGTAGTGGTAGAAGTGAAAGCTTTACCATCTTTAATGAGAATGGCAGCCCCAAGCCTGAGGAAAGTTTTGGGAGCAGATGACACATGCAGCACCGCAGCCACTTGCTGACTGTGTGACAAGCTTGGAGACCAACTGCGAGTCTCCATCTTCCACTGAAATGGTTTCTCTTCTCTGGAAAAAGACATTACAGCAGTAGATCACCACCACCCATGTTCTTGCACAACAGTTTGCACCTACCACAAGGTGCAGTGGGAGAAGAGGGGTTTTTTCTGTCTGTGTTTTAACTGCAAGAGTTCAGTGTAAATGTGTGTAGCAGTCTGCAGGGGGAGGGTTTGAAAGACCAGCTGGCCAAGCGTACTGATGGAGAATTGCATCCTAGCTCCTTGGCACTGCTGGAGCTTTCTGCCTTCTTGTGTCTCCAGGCTGTGCCAATTTTGTGACGTTTCCCTAGACTATTTCAGTCTAAACATTTTGGGTTAACACAAATCTGCTGTTTAAACAGCTCAAATTCACCTGCTTGTTTTGATGGAACAGGATCAGGACATGTTAAGTGTTTCAGAGAGAAGATCTGAAATGGCATCAGGCTCTGGATGGGAAGCTGGGAGGTAGGAGCCAGGGCACACCTCCCTCCCCAGACCTGCTGGGTCCCGGGGGTCTGTCCGAGGCCTGGCAGGCTGAGTGCTCCAGGCCATCTGCTCCAGGAGAAGCACCCATGATTGCCTGGGTCCATGTGCAGAAGTTGTAGTAGATGTTTTATTCTGGAGTTTTTCTCAACCCGGGCAGTGCGTTAGGCACGGTGTGCTGGTGCCAGGGTGGGCTCTGTCCTGCCCTCACTGCTTCAGGGTCACTTTTCTGGAGTGGGTACTTCATGTAGCTCTTGCAGAAAGGTTGAACAAGGGTGTGCTTTGGCATGGGGGCACATTAGGAACCTGCTTAATTGGAAAGCTCTTGACCTTCCAACTGAGGACTCCCCTGGGTTCACCTGCATGATCTCATTTAACCTTTTTCATAAATTTTAAATGGTTTCTCTGGCCTGGGAAGAAGGTGAGGCTAGTCTCTTAGACACAGGTTTGCCACACAGGTAAACAGTTGTGGTGCTGAGCAAGAGCGGGGCTGGGTGAGGGCATCAGCTTCCTGATGCTTCTCACCCCTCACTTAGTCCAGTTCATCTTTTTTTTTCCCCCAGTTTCTTTCCCCAAGCACTGTGCTGTTGTTCCTTAGCAGTTTTCCAGTGCATGACTTGGATAAGGAGGGGTTTCTGCCCTGCTTTGCAAGGTGGCTCAGGTACCCTCCTGTACCTTGTGGAGCAAAGCAAGAGGAAGCACAGAGAATCCTCCTTGCCAAGGCTCACTTCATAGTGAAGGCAGGTTGGGCAAGTAATGTTCTCTGCACCATTTTATGGAAATCTGAGCTGGAAATGGAAGGGAAGGTCCTTTTCTGAGGGAGTATGAGCATTATCTAATGTGAACAATCACTGAACAATGAGGTTATTTAAAATACAGATCAGTAAAGCACACCTACAGCTGCTGATCCACCCGCTAATTAGCAGTAAATGTAACTCATAATTGCATCACAACAGACTGTTTTAAATGTCTGTGTCCGTGTGGTAATTATGGATGGTAAAAGGAAGAGTGCTGGGGAAGAGCACTACAAGCTCTCCTGTGAGCAGCCTGTGCTGCAGAACCAGACAGAATGGATCCCATTTTCTATCAGGGAGGGAAATTTTCTTTCATGGCATCAGTATTGCCCTGTGGGCTGTCGTCTTGGGTGTTCACACTGTTTAATAATGTGTATCGAGTTTTATTCTACGCAGAGCAGAAGGGATGGTGAAAATGATGTGGACTGTGGTTTCATGCTGTGAAGAGGTACACGGTATGCCTGTCTCCTCCTCTTGCGTGCCTGTTTTTAGACGCCGAACTGATTATAAAACAGCAAAACCAAATGTTGGACAAGACCTGATGCATAGCACAAGCCTATGAGCAGTTGGTAGCACGGCAGAGAAGCAAGAACTGAGTTATTCCGTATCGATGCTGAATGTCATTGTGAAACCTAGCTGTTGTATTAACCTGCATGATTGCAATTAATGGCAGTCTGGTGTGAAACTCCACCCTGAGATGGTATTTGGTTTGACAGCCAGACCTGGACTGCAGAAGCTGCTGAAAGGTTCTTCCTCCTGGAGGAAAACTTGCATGTGGGCTCTCCCGCACCCCCCCTGCATTTAGCTGCTCCTGCTTTGGGGATATCGTGTGTCTCCTGCAGTTTCGGCTCATCCTTTCACGTCCACTGTTCCTCTGTAGCTGCTCGGAGGTGACTGTGGCAGGGGAATGCTTGTCGTTCTCCCTCTAATTGGAAATGGAGACATCGCAGCTTGCCGAGGTCTCCGTTAATCTGTGCTTGAGTTTTCTTTTAATAAATTATTTTGCTTAGTGCAGCACTCTGACACCTTGGGTGGCAGGAAGCACATAAGTTACATTCCTCAGAGCAATTGAGAGAAGGGATGTGTATGGAGTGAGTTGGTACGACTGCCTTCAGCGCTGTTGCTGCTCCTTGGAAAGGTGAGGGAAGTGCCTTTGTGTGGCGCTTGGGATCCGAATTCAGTCCACAGCTCGTGCCTGGCAAGGAGTCTTGCCTGCCCTGTAAACTTCGGGAATGCTCTATTGAACAAAGTGAATACTGCTTTTTAAAATTACATGTACAACTCCAGGGCTAATGTTCTAGTCTCTGAAGAAAGTGCCTCTAAACATCCAGACAATTCGTCTTAGGTTTCTGGGAGCTTGAAATGCCTTTTTTTTTGTCCTCTCTTCCTCCCACCCACCCTCCCTCCCAGCAGAGAATCACAGAATAGAGCCACAGAAAATCACAGATCGGTGCTGACATCTTGTATGTTACTTTCCACCCAAATTCTCTCTGGTTATGAAGCAGATTTTTTTAAGAAGCAGCTCAGATGCTGAGTTGATTTTGCTTTTCCAAATAATGTTGGCTGGCATCAGCTTTTCACTGGTCCTGAGTGAACTTTCTGTTAGGGGGCTGATTTAAAAAAAAAACAAAATACAACCAACAACCAAACCCCATCAACCATCACTGTGTGAAATCTGGAGTCCTGTGGCAGAGAGGAGAGAAAGAAACCTGTACAGAGCTGAAAGGATCATGGATTTGAGGTGAAGTCTAAAATGACCACAATCAGCTTTGAAAATCTTTTTTTTCTTGCTGGTTAGCACAGTGGTGCTCCGTTACCACTCCAGCCGCTTGGTAAACCTGAGTCCTGGGCTAGTTTTCTTCATCATTTGGTTGAAGAGCATGTGATCTGGATCCTCCTACTGAAATACTCTCCAGTTTCCCTCGTGCTGCTCTTCTCTGTTCTCCCATATTATTCACCGATCTTGCACTTCATTTGTGTTCAGACTGAAAAATTGAGGTCTGTCTGTCCCGCAGTGTTGCACAGTGACAGCCTGAGCCCGCTTGGGAGCCCGTGGCTGGGGCTTCCCGTGCTTGAGGCTTCCTGGGGTCTGAAATCTCACGCTAGGAAGCACTGCAGGGCTGCAGGTAGAGCTTCACCAACACACAGCTCTTTTTTTTCCTGTTTTTTTTTGCCCTGTCTTGAATCTGCTCTTCCCCACATTGATAGGAATCTGCTGTTTCATATCTGGGTCTGTATCCTTGGTGGATATTTGTAGGATATGGCAGATACATTATTAGCTCTTTGTCCTATGTGCAAAATAGCTTTTCCCTAAAATTCCTTTCCCAATCTCCTAGCCTCAGGAGATGGGATTCTTGGCTGAACTTGCTGCGTGGCCTACGGGGTATTGTCTTTTCTGCAGGCACGTCATACAGGCTTGTCTGAAGTTGACTAAAAGGTCTTTTGTGATCCCAGAAGGCTTGCAAACTCCAGAACATTTGACTTAGAGGCTCAAAAATAAGACGCGCAAGTGCAGTTTGTAAGGCAGCACCTCAGCCTGTGGTATGCGGTGTTTGGCAGGACGGTGGCCTAGGCCTGTAGGAAGTCTCGAGGCTCTGTTCTTGATACTGCATGTTTTCATGGAGTTCTGCAACACAGCTTTGGGTGCTCCTCTCTTTTGCAGTGCTGAAGCCAAGGGATTCTCGGTCTGTAAATTAAGACCATGAAGCAGGCCACCAGCTGGCTTCACTTAGGTTGTGTGCACTCTGATTTTATTTTTTTTTTTAGGCATTGCTAGATTCTGCTGATTGTAAGTGTTCCCTTATGTTTCATCAAATACCCAGAAAACAGCAACACCAGGCAAGCCAGACTCGACAGTCACCAGCTTAGTGTTTCACGCTCTGGTTCTGCTTTGCAAGTTGTTTCTTTTTGAGTTTTTTTTGTTGTGGCAAGTTGGGGGGTTTTTTGCATGTCCTTTCCCGCCTCCGTGTCCTTCTTGTGTTGTTCTCCAGAGACTTTGAGTACAGTAGGTGGAGTGCAGGCCTGTATTGTGTTGCTTTCCTGTGTAGTTGTTGCTCTTGGCCAGCTTTGTTGGCCTTATTTATAGAGGGGAAAATCAGAGACGGCTGAGTTCTAGCACATACAGCTGTTGTAATGGTAATTTCAGTGTGTGTCGACAGTCATGCAGGTCGGTTCTGCAGTCTGGAAGGTATTTGTGTTCGTGTAACTACTTGCATCTAGCACCAGTTGCTTCTAACTGAAGATGAGAAACTGCAGCAAAGGGATTTGTGTTCCTTGGGTGAAGCTGTGACACCACAAACTTCAACTAATGCTTGTTTTATTAGAAAACCTCTTGTCGGTTTCCCTGTGCACTGTTAACATTGGAAACCCCACTCTTGTCTCCCCAAGCTAGTGTGAAATGCTGATGGGTTACGTGAAGGCATGGACTCTTGCTACCTTCTTTGCATGAATGTGCGCCACCATTTCCCAGTGTGCAAGGGGCAGGCTGGTGGGAGATGGCAGCTGTTCTCTCTGCAGCACAAAAGTAATTTTTTTTATTCTTTTCCGTGTAGCCGAAGAGGTGGATCACCCCCCAACGGATGCCGGCATGGGGGTAGATGTTTTGGAATCGGGTGACACCACACCGCCTACAAAGAGGAAAAGCAAGTTCTCAAGCTTCGGCAAGATCTTCAAACCCTGGAAGTGGAGGAAAAAGAAAAGCAGTGACAAATTTAAGGAGACTTCAGAAGGTAGAGTAATTGGGGCTGGGGCTGGGGGTGGTGGTGGGGGAGTCCCTTCCTGCCATTAGCCATCTGGCTAGCAAGAAGGGATTGCTGTTACCAGCCTGAGTGCTGACAGGCATAAGAACCAAAATGTGACTTTGGTGATGGGCTGGCACCTGCAATCTCTCCAGAAACACCTTGCCATGGAGCAGTAGTTTCAGACAAATTAATTCCTCTCTTGCAAGGAACCTCCCCAAGCAGCTGTGGGGAGGGAGGGTTTGCTCCACGATCACCAGTGTAGTGTGAAGTGCAGGCCTGAACGTGCAGTCCCTCCTCCCTCTTAATCCATGCAAAAACACTGAAATTTGAAGCCCTTTTATTTCCTCCAGAGGATCCCTTTAAAAAAGTATCATCTTGAACTTCCAGTTTACCCTGTTTTCTGAGTGCTTTTTTTCAATTTAATATCAGTTTTAGAACGAAAGATTTCTATGCGAAAGCCAAGAGAGGAGCTGGTAAAAAGAGGGGTTCTGTTGGAAGACCCTGAGCAGGGTGAGTCTGCAAATGAACTTCTCCTCCTCTTGTCTGTGTTTTGTGTAGCTGATCTTCCTCTGACAAAACCTCACCCTTGCAGCCACTCTTTTGGGAGACAAATTTAAGGGCTCTTTGCTAATGCGGTTCCTGTCTGTCTTGTGCTTTTCCATATGCTCTCTCGTCTGACTCTTACACCTGCCAGGGAAGGCAGCTTGTACAGTTAGGAAGATGTTGCTAAGAAGGTGCGACGCCTGTCTTGGACATCTTCCTGTCTGCTGCCAGCGGGGAGGGTGTTCTGTGTGTCACTGCCTATCCTCTCCCTCTTGTATGTGTCCTGCTCCAGTCACCTTGTCTTGTCCTGCTCAGTTCCTCTGTCACACTTGCACTCACCATCTCCGCCTTGTTCTGGTCACACTCTGGACTGCACACCAACTGCTGCGGGAGTGGCGCTGGCCTGGGGGCTCAGGCTTGGAAAAAAAAACCCAAAACAACAAACAAAACAAAAAACAAAACCCAACAAAACGTTTGATGACTTTTGAGCTGCCTGGGTAGGGGCGTTTCCTCAAGGAGTTATAAATGAGATGCTTCATGGTATGGTGTCATAGTTAGTCACAGTTAAGCTTATTGAAGCTTGCCCTGCTGTCAAAGAAGTCTTATTCCCTTTTCTGTCATCCCTGATGTTCCTGAGTTGGGGCCACCCTGTCAAAATAACTTCTCAGCCAGATCAGTTCATCATCGAGTCACCTGGCTGCATGTCGGGTGATGTGGGTACAAGGGAGGGGGCAGGAATGGGTGGTGGGATAGCAGCCCACCTCTCTGGGTGGCAGCGTGGCCTTTGGCTTAGGGCAATGTATAATTACACCTCAAAAGACACGCTGTGGAGGCAGCCTTAACCTTATGCAAATTTCAGGGTTCTTCTAAGAAAGATGCAGAGTGGAAAAGCGGAGGTGAAAAAGTGGTTTTCAGACCTAACCATTGAAAGCAAAACTGCGAGGAAAAGTCTTAACACAGTTGTTTGCAGCTACACTGTAATGAAATCCATCTACAACTACCCGAGGGTGTAAATGCTGGGCTGCAGGAAGAGTTCACTGGGGTACAAAAGTGTATGAGGTCACAGGATGAAACTGTGGAAAAGAGATCAAAGGCTTTGGGTAACAAACTTCCAACGAGAGATGACACAGGAGAGATCGTCCAAACTGTAAGGGTGTAACAGAAGCGTGGCTGAGATGGAATTATTTTCTGCTTTGAGTCATCTGATCTGGCTTAAGAAATAGAAGATGGCTGTAATCTGGACAAAGTGCAAACCCAAGGTATGAGGGAGCAGTCAGTTGTTGTCAGGAGGGTTAGATTAGAAAGAACATTATCTTAATCCCTTCTATGAGTTTAAGACACTTGGGCAGTCATAAGACGGTGCTGGTAGGTTATTGTGTTCGCTTGCAGTTTTAAACCCTGCTCTTTACAAGGTCAGTTAATTTTCTTAGGCAGGTTCTTAGGGGGGAAAAAAATTCTGGAAACCCTTTGAGATGAATAAGTGAGGAAGTAGGAAAGAGGTGTAGTGGAGGCTTTCAAATCCAGTGCAGCCTGGAGAGGAGGCCCTGCTGCTCTCTGGGCTGGCAGTCAGCAGGTTGTGAGGAGAGAAGATGGCCTTGGACTGTCTTGACCTTGAAGGAGGTTGCTGGAACTGAAGTCAGGAGTGAGGTGGTGCGAGAAGCCCGTCAGGAGTGTTCTGTGTGTGCTGCAGCGCTCTGCCAGAGAGACCGTGCAAGGTTTAAATGGTGAGGAAAGACGGATCATACCGTTCTTATCCCTCTTGCTAAAAACTTCAGCTAGCCAGAGGCAATTACTGCTATAAAAAAAACTCTGGCTCATCTCTTGAGTTTCAGCCCTGGCTAGGGAGGAAACTCCCTCTTGTTGCTGTCTGAACTGCCTGCGTTTCAGGGAAGGGCAGCTAAGCAAGCGAGGCAGCGTAGTCTTCCATTGCCTCTCAGGAACCAAGGCTGTTTTTTGCAGAAAAGAAAGCCTGGGGAGCTTCTGGCTTCTTGGCATCTTCACTTTCAACTTCTGAATAACACCAGGTTAGGGAAGGGGAGGTAATACCTTGGCAGCGGAGAGAGGAGAGGTGAAGAGAACAGTAGAATAAATAATCAAAAATCAGAGAAACAGAGCATGCTGGGGTCTGACCCTGGGGGGCCCATGATGCCATGCATGGCAATTGCTTGAGAAAGGGTAGGCTGAAAACACTAAGGATTTTTAATCAAATTGGTGATGTATTTATTCAAGTTTTTTTGATGTGGAAAGCAGGCAAAATGGGCAACACCCCATTAGAGTGGATGCTAAGTCTGATTTTGGGAATAATATTACCAAGAGTTTGTCCTGTCAGGGCAATTACAGAGGCAGAAAGCAATTGTTTCCTCATTGTGACTAGAGCTTTAAGTGCTCTCAAAAGCATGGGGGATTTGGTTTTTCCAGAAGAGATTTTGATTCTAACGTTTGGGAAACCATGCTGGAATCTGTAAAGGCAGAAATAGTCAAGATGAACTACATCAGATTCTGGAGATGTATCATTACAGCTAATTAAAACAAATGTAAAAACGTGAGGAAATATGCCTTGCTGTTTTGGGTAGAACAATGATTTTTGTGCCAAATTCAGGGTAGAAAAAGAAGGAAAAGAGATGCTTCAACTAATTTTATGACTTTATCAAAATCTATTATTGCATGTCCAGTAGATTACTTACCTAGTGTTGGAATTTGTATTGCAGAGGAGAATTTGTGAGTGCTCTGTAATGGTGGGTAGATACAAAAGCATCTGGAGGGTTTTACCTGCAATTGCAGCTTCCTTGGGCTGTGGCACAGCATTGGGCAATACTAGTCTTAAATGCAGTAGCATTCTTTCTAAAGGAGATGGTAGATTTAAGAAGCTGCTGAAGAAGAAACACACTTGATGGGAGACAGTGCTGTACTGCTTTGCTTGTTGATAATAAAATCAAGGGCTCTCAGCTTCAGCTAGTTGGTGTTGCTGTGGTAGACTGAAGACCAGCTGTTTCAGAAACCAGAGAGAAGTTGGTGTGGATCGATGGCAGTTCAGTCAGCTCAGCCATATCTTCTCCCACTTCCTGAGTGTTTTCTGTTTGCTTCTCTCTCCTCCCGGCCCCTTGCAGATGGTGAAGAACCAGACAAGCTGAACCCACCTGCAATGAAGAATGGCCACACAGTCCCAATTGGTGGTCCTGGGGTTTGCAACCTGGCCAGCCAGGAGGAAGAGGCCCCAAAGTCATCCAGCCTTAGGAAGCCTGTTCCAGCTGAGGAACCAAAGAAAAGGCAGGGTAAGGAACCAGATGTGCACAAAAATCGGTTGCTTCAGATTCTCCCGGGACTGGTTTTGAATTCTCGTCTGATTCTTCCCACTCCAGTCTCTTAAACCGAGCTGTCTCACTTTGCAGGCTCCTCCAGCAGCCACTCTGGGCCTGAACTGGAACCACTTCAGGAGCCATATGTTCCCAGGCAGCCTTTGCTTCCTCCAAAAAGACCTCCCTCCACTTCCCAGGAGGGAAACGAAGCGCAGGCAAAGGATCCAACGCCTGCCAGCAGCACTGCAAAAACTGCACCCTCCACCACAGCCCCTGTTGCAGCAAAGACAGTGAATTCCACAGCTGCCCCTTCCCCAGCCCCCAGGACTCTGCCCCCTGCTCTTGCCAGTGCCAACACTACTGCTCCCACGAGTACAACCAGCACAGCTCCTGCCAAACAGCCTCCTGTCCCTCCTCCCAAACCCATCAACAGAAATAGCAACTCAGTAATAGGTAAGTGCCCCCATAAGCTGCTTTTTGTACCCTTAGATGTTCTGGAGCCCTTGCTCTGAGAGTCTCTTTGTAAGAGAGTATTTTTAGTCTGATGTAGTGAATGTTGTAGCATGGGTATCTGACCATCTTTCCTGAATACAGTCCAGTTTGGACTCAGAAGATCTGTCAGTGTTTAGCCAGGGCACACGTGTGCTGAGAACAACGTAATTACTGGAGTCTTCTGCTGTGAGCCATCCAATCTGTCAGACATGCGTGTTTCCAGCAGGTCCCTGCAGGAGGGAATCCCTGCCTGCTTTTGGCAGGAGTGGGGATGGTGCAAGGAGAGGGGAAGGCATTGCTCTGTCAACTGTCAGCCAGTGTCTTTGGATGTTGATGCTTCACTGAGGGCTGGGATTCAGCTGTGGACAGCCAGGATTGGGACTGGTGGGTGGTGTATGAGATTTTTGCTTTGTGAAACTATGGTCGGTGAGAATTGATAATTTCAGCTGGCCTTTGGGGGGTGGGAGGGGTGGAAATCCATGTCCCACCAGTGTCTTTTTTGGCTGCCACTGCTGGGCCATGTGGTTTCCCCTTAGTGCAAAGAGGCCAGGAGCTGGCAGGGTTATACCCTGGCACCTTCTAAAAGGTCTGTGGCTGGGGTAGTGTCTTATTAGTCTTGTCCTTAAGTCTTGTCCCACGGATAAATTAGCTGAACTGTAATTTGAGCTGAATCTTCCCACTTAATTAAATGTCTCTATCTCTTAGAAAAAAAGCAGATGATGTGGGGAGAGTTTCTTGAAGCTGAATGAGTCCCTGTTCTGTTTAGGAATTTTAGAGGTCTTAAAGATGCAACATTAGTGGAGTGAATGAGACAACTTCCACCTAGCTGATGGCCTGGTCACATTGGACCGGCCACCTGCTAATCTTTGGATTGGATTAGCAGAGGCTAGTACCGAACAGGACGGAGGTTCCTGGGAAGATCAATCGGACAGGTTTGCAGTGTTATCACAGAAACTGGAGGCATCACCCAGCTGTGGTTTGGGAGGCAGCAGTAGAAGCTTAGATTGTGTGCAAATTACCATCTGAAGGCACCTGGGCCACTGCTTTCAGTACAAACTGCATCTCTATTCTGCTTGGGGCTTCTCCTTGCTCTAGCAGGTTTTGCAAGCTACCTTGATATGGTGTTAAACACTCTGTCCACCAGACCAGCTTGATTAGTCTGACCATGCCTGAAATACTTTCTTGTTTCCTTTAAGCTGCTTGCACACATCACAGATGGTATTTGAAATGCCCCGGCGCTAATTGCAGGAGATACTTGTGGAACAAAAAATGTGGCTGGAGACAGCAGTTTGTCAACGTTCAGACCCAGCCGGTCTCTCTGCAACAACGCAGGGCTGGGCTCTGCCCCTGCGGGTCCGGGGGTGCGGAGGGGAGGAGAGGAGAGCAGCCGGCCCTTCTTCTGTCTCTTGGATAAGAATGCAGATGCAGAGAGAGGCTTTACAGCCCTGCTCGGCCATGTCATCCGCGGCCGTGGAGCTGTAGCTGCGGCACGTGCAGTCGTTGCTGTGTGAGCCTTGATCTGGTGCTGGGGATAAACAGCAGCAGTGGAATTGGCTCCGTGAGCTCTCCACAGGTCTTTGATGCATGTTCTGACTAGGGCCCGCGTGGGCTTTTGTGCTGCTATCCCAGCCTAAGGCGGGGAGGGCTGTTACGGTGCAGACTGCCCCTTTGTGCCCTCGGGAGGATGGTCCCTTATGTTCGTTCTCTGAGCAGTTCTGGTGTGTTTGCAGTAGCTGAAAATAAAGCTCAGGAAACACTTGCTTTTGGGGAGTGAGGAATTTAATCAGCATCAGCTTGAAAAAGCAGGGCAAACCGTGCTGACATGGGCCTGCTGACAGGTTTCAGGAGCTGTGGTCACCGTAGCCTCTGCTGGAGCACTGGGTCTGGCACGTCAGTGCGCTGGGTTTGTGGCACTGAAGGGAGTCAGGCTGGCTCGGGAGGATGCTCTGAGACGCACCTAGCCCTTTTCTGTCTCTTCCTTCTGCCAATCCTTGGTCCCTTCTAAAATCTGTTACTGCCCAAAGGTGACTGGTCCTGCCAAGCTTTGAGCCCTGCTGAGGAGATATTGGAATCCCTCTGGGCTGAGCTGATGGGAGCTGAGGGCACTCAGTGTTTTGCACAATCTGGCCTTTAATCTACAAGGGGAAAGTCTGAAAATGTTAAACATCTCAAAAATGCACCCACCTCTCTCCAGTTACTGCCATCTCGGTGAAACACTTGCAGCACCCTCTTGTGGTGTCTGGTCCTGCAGATTCCTCCCAGCCCCATACTGGGGCCACCGCTGTGTGACCATCACCCACTCCAGGTGAAATGTGCAATAAATCTGATCCCCTTCAAGCAGGTGAGCGAAACCTTTCTGTGCCCAAGAAGCTGTTGATACATAAATGTTAAAGGCTACAAACTCCTAAAGCAAGAGCAGTCTTCACTGGTGCAACTGCTCCCCTAGGAACCAAGGGGTTGTGTGAGGAACCTGAGATTGTCTGCTGCAGGCATGTCCAAATGGACACGATCTCCATTTCTCCCTCTCTCCTCCATCACACAACAGATAAACTCTGTGTAGACTCAAGGCTCTAAGGTTTTTGTAGAGGTTTTGATAGTTATTTTGTAGTTGCAGAGAATTTTATATGGGGCTTCAGGAGGAGAGTGCAAAGGAAGCAGAGCAGAACCTCCTCCTGAAAGAGGCAGGAGCTGCTGGCAGCAAGGGGGTTCCTGGGCTGAGTCTGGCAGATGAATGGAAATGAGGAGAGCACATTGCTGCTTGCAGTTCTGCTGACTTTTGCCTTTGAGACTTTCCAGAAAGTCTTTTTTAATGTGCAAGGGAACTGTTAACACAACTGGAGTCTGGGGTGTCCTGGATGTCTCAGATTCCTTTCCAAACTGATGCTGTAAATATAGCCATAAAGTGCCCTACATACCTGCATTCCTTGGCTGAGGCAGCCTGCTGAGCTGGGTGAGCTCCATCTGCTGACACTTGAGGGCTGGTGCTGTTTCTCTCTCCCAAGCAGCAGGATGCACAGACCTCTCCCAGCCTGCTTGTTTCTGGCTGCTCTCCCAAGTCTTACCTTTGCTGCAGGAAGGACAGACTAGAGGCTCACAAGCTGGTTATTTCTGGCACTGTGTCCTAGCAGAAAAGCAGCAGAGACTGCTCGGTCCAAGGCTCTGAGTGCTTTGCCGTGCTCATTCCACACTGGTGAAGGATATCTGGAAAATGTCCTGTTAAACCACAAAAGCCACTATATTTTTATTTTCAGCTGAACTTTCTCAAGCAATGAACAGTGGTACAGGCTTGTCCAAGCCTTCCCCTCCTCTCCCACCGAAGAGAGGCCTCCTGCCTAACAACATGTCAGAGGCAGCTCTCCCTTCCAAGCCCCTGAACGACAGGACGGCGACAGCGAACCGCCCCGCACTGCTGCCGACGCACATGGCCTCTGCTTACCCACCGCCCTCACCTTCACCACCGCTGCCCACACACGTCCCCCCCGAGCCTCCGCGCATGCCCTTGCCTGCCTCCACCCCCATCTTGGACCCTCCGCGTTCCCTGGATCTACCCAAAGAGACTCTTCCTCCTCCTCCTCCTCCTCCTCCTCCTCCTGAAGACTTCAGGGCCTTGGAAGTGTCGAAGAGGGCGGCAGAGCAAGGGTTTGGTGAACCTCACGTGCTGCCTCGCCTACCCCAAATCCCCCTGCACATCCGTATCCAGCAGGCTCTGGCTAGTCCTCTGCCTGTCACCCCGCCTGCCGAGGGCTCGCACAGGGCTCACTCGCTGCTCTTCGAGAACGATGGCTTTGGGGAAGACAGTGGCACCCTGGGCAGGACAAGGTCCCTGCCTGTCACCATTGAGATGCTGAAAGTGTGAGTACCTCCTGGACACGCATGGAGTAAACAGCTAGTAGTGCTGGGGGTCACGCTGGGCACCGACACGTTGGTGTCGTGCTCCCTGCTTCTGCAAGGCTGTGATGATGAGGAGGGGCTGTGAGCAGGGCTGGTTTCTTGGCTGGTTTTTGCAACAGCCTAGAAACCATGTTGCCTGTTGGCTGAATCTGGGTTTCAGCCTCTTAGGGGGCCAGTGCATCTTCCCTGTGAAATTAGCCCTGGTTCTGGGATTTTATTGCTTACAAAGGAAAATGGGTTCCAGACTACAAACACAGGCCGATGCCAGGAATCCAGGCCTGCCTTTAATTGCACTGAGACAAAACAAGGTCCTGGATTTCATCCATTTATGGCCTTCCCTAGCCTTTCATTTTGCAAAGCATAAGTGGGAAAAGGACTGTCTTGTATTATAGTTGAACCTGCAAGTCCCAAAGTAGGAGGTGGGAGGGCTGTTTTGGTTCTGCAAAGAACCTGCCTCTGGCATTTCCTCTGCCAGAGCTCCCTGTGCTTTGGAGAAAGGCGATGGTGAAGGATTGTGGGGCTGCTCTAGCATCTCTGGTTCTTGAGCTACCCACAGACCTGAGGAGGTGGTGGTGATCTCAGGGGTGTTCCCCAGCCCCTGTAGCATGTGTTAAGAGATGTAATAGTGTGCTTCTCGTTAGTCCAGACGATGAGGAAGAGGAAGATGACCAGGAAGAGGAGCAGAATTTGGGCCCTCGTGTGTATATTGGAGATGTGCCATCTGTCACAGTCATCCCAAAACTGGTACCCCAGGTCCTGCCAGAGGAGCAGGAAGGAGATGAAGGGATGAGCGACTCTGACTCGGAGGGGCCCATCCTGTACAAAGATGATGACGATGAGGAAGAAGATGAAAGCCATAACAGTAAGGCTTTGACATTGCAGCTGGCTTTTTTTTCCTCTGCTGAACTTGTGCCTGGCTGTATTGAGATCTGGATCAAAGAGCTAGTTCACACAGTGCTTCAAAGCAGCTGGTTCTTGGTTTCATGATGTACCACATGGCCTCTTCCTTGCTTTTTCAAAGGCTCTACAGCCAAACTGGTATGCTCATCCGTTGAGATGCCCCCCCGCCACCTCCAGTTGCAGATGGCTCTTGCAACAGCTTGTGCTGTCCCACCCCTTCAGGTGGGATGGCATTAGGTGAGCGTGTGGACATCGCGCAGGAATGCTGGCAGCTGCTGTAGGGACTAGCTCTGGAGCTGTAGTGAAGAGCTTGGAAAGCAAACCTCAGGGGAGAGCACAACTGCCAGGGGCACGTGGCTGATACCGCTGTGCTCAGGCACTGCAGTCTTCAGTCGCATCCCGTTGCTCTCCTCCCCACAGGCACGCTGGCTAACAAAGTGAAGAGGAAAGACACGCTCGCTATAAAGCTGGGGAACGCGACCGCGCCACAGGAGGAGAAGATTGTCTTTCCTCGGAAGAGCAAGGAGGAGTGGAATGAAATTCGGCATCAGATTGGGACGACGCTGATCAGGTACGAAGAGTGGAGGGGAGGGTGTTAAGTTTGAGCCGTTGGCACAGCGTGTGAGGGGTGGGAGTGGACAAAGCTGCTGCCTTGTCTAAGCAACCTGTGCTGGAATACGATGGGTGGTTGGGCGCTGCTGCTGCCAGGTGAAGTGTTGCTTTTCCTATTTGGTTATAGAAGTTGGAAGTTCCTCCTGGAGTTGAGCAATATCCCCTGACAGGCCCCTGCTTCCAGGGGTTAAATGGGCTGGGAGGAGAAAATCTCAAGGACTACAGAAACATTACTGTTGTAAAATACAGATGGTATTGGATAGATTGGAAAGATGTGGATAGATGCAGGCTGGGTGGTGGATTAAATTGGGCTGTTGACACTCCAGGGTCTGCCATCTCCTTGAGCTCCCTGCAAAGTTCCCTCTGAGCTTTTGAGAGGCTGCTGCACTTTCCGAACCTGGGCTGTAACACTTTCCAAACCTGTGCCTGGGGTGAACAGCTGTTTGAGCGGAGGACAGTGCAAAACAGGGCAGCAGTGATCTCCACTGGTGAATAAGGGGCATCGAGGAGGCTTTCCAGTGCACTGAAAGCAAGCAGTTGTATTCTTCATCCCCTACTGATGAATGACTGGATAAAACATTACACACTTGTCTCACTTTTCTTTAGGCGACTGAGTCAGAGACCGACAGCAGAAGAACTGGAGCAGAGGAACATACTTCAGCGTGAGTAATGCTTCTCTAGTGGTCCTAAGTAATAAGTTTGCCTTGAACATCTTAGTCCAAGTGGACTGAGAATGTGCTTGAAATGTAGTGGTGGAGGACTGTGCTTTGGTAAAGCTGGAGTAAAGCAGTTTTGCTGTCTTTTCCCAGTACTTTTGTCACCATCAGAAACTGGCTCTGGATAAAACCAGACTTTAGCAGCAGTACTAAGCAATATCATATTATAGAAAGGGTACCTGTCCCCTGCCTGACACCTCAGGGAAAAATATGTGAACTGGTTAAGGCTCTGATGTTACACAGCAAGGACAGTTAAAGGTGTTTCTGTTTGGGCTGGACTTTTATTTGTGGTCCAGACATTACAGCATTGTACTGCATGATCCAAAAAACAGCAGTTCATTGCTCAGTCAGTGGTGTTTCTCTTGGCCATACCTTGCTCTGCAAAAGTTTTAAATAAACATCTTGAGGAAGGGGAAATGTCAGTTCAGGAAGTTTCCATTTAAAATATTTATCTGTGCTGTTATTCTCTTTAAACTATTAGTACAATAGCTTTGGGGAGAAGCGATCTGCAAAGTGCCCTGGATGTATTTTGACAATATGGCCATTAATCTTTAACAGACACAGGGCTGGAGAGAATGACTCAATCGTGTTGTGTAAAGGCCCATATTGCCACTGTCAGGGGGTGCTTGGCGAGTTAAGGGTATTGAGTCGGACTGTGCTCTCTGCCTGTACCACAATGAGCTTTCAGATATGTAGATAATCTGAGAATAGCTCGATACTCTCCTTTGTTTGAGTCCAGAAAGCACTTTTCAAAGGCTGTGATGCTTACAGGAATTTTTTTTTTTTCTCCTGGCAGCAAAAAATGAAGCTGACCGTCAAGCTGAGAAGCGAGAGATCAAACGCAGGCTCACCAGAAAGGTACTGCTGGCCTCCGTGCTGTGATGGCCATCTGGCAGAGCTGTCGGGGATGGTGGTGGCTATGAGCACATCGTAGATACCTTGCTGTGGGTGAAGTCACGGGGCTATTGTGTAAGTGTCCCCAGTGCCCTCTGACTGCAGCGACTTTGGAACGTGGACTGTCACCAACGGTGAGCCGTTGGCACTGCGGCCCTTTGTCGGGGATAGATCTGAGCTGGCATCAAGCGTAACAAGCTAGATGAGAACTAAATTTGGCACCTGGCACTTGAAAGATTTGCTGGCACTGGCCTGGCTGTTTTAAAAGTCCTTCAGTGGCCACGACTTTCACACCAGGCTCCCCAAAATCCATTTCTAAAGTAACAGCAGTGTGGGAGAAGCTGAGCAGAGCAACAGCTGCTTTTACCTATTACATCCAAGTTACTTGTGGCTGGGAGAAACTTCCCAAGGGCCTGTGGGTATGAAATGTGATTGTTGCCATTGCTGAAGCGGGGAATGGGCTTGCTGGGGTCAGGGGTGTCACACAGGGCTCACCCAGGTGCCTCAGTGTCTGTCTTCTCCTTGGTGGCGTGGCCTTGGTTCTGCCCTAGACCGCCCTTGTGATCCAAAGCATCTGTAAGAGGGTTTGTCTAGTCCCTTGCAGGCTGCGAGCAGGACCTCGTAGTATCTGTGGTTCGGGCCCAGTGAGGGGACTGGGTTTAGTTTTGTTCAGTTCTGAACTGCTTTGTGGACAAGACACAAACTTAAGTTTCTTTGCTCTTGCTGCTGTTCAGCTTAGCCAAAGGCCTACAGTGGCAGAGCTGCAGGCCAGGAAGATCCTGAGGTTTAACGAATATGTGGAGGTAACAGATGCTCAAGACTATGACCGGCGAGCAGATAAGCCGTGGACAAAGCTAACGCCAGCTGACAAGGTAACAGGGAATGTGCTGTCCCCAGGTGTGGGCAGGGGAGCGAGATCAGGGGGTCCCATGCGAAAGAGCACAAGCGGAGGAGATTTGCTCCGTTCCTTTTGCTTCACCTCTGCATCTTTCCCTCTGCAACCCACCAAGCACCACCAGCGTCCCTTCACCCCTGTGTGCTGTACCCAGCCCTGCTTCTTGCCTGCTCCATGGTGACGTGGCCAAGAGGGCAAATGGCATCCTGGCTTGTGTCAGCACTGGCGTGGCCAGCAGGGACAGGGAAGGGATCTGAGCCCTGGGCTCGGCACTGGGGAGGCCGCCCCTCGATGAGTGGGTTCAGTTTTGGGCCCCTCACCCCAAAAAGGCCATTGAATGACTCGAGCGTGTCCAGAGAAGGGCAACGGAGCTGGGGCAGGGTCTGGAGCACAGGTCTGCTGGGGAGCGGCTGGGGGAACTGGGGGGGTTCAGTCTGGAGAAGAGGAGGCTGAGGGGAGACCTCCTGGCCCTCTGCAACTCCCTGCCAGGAGGGGGCAGAGAGGGGGGATGAGTCTCTGGAGCCAAGGCCCCAGCGCCAGGCCCTGAGGGAATGGCCTCAAGCTGCCCAGGGCAGGGTCAGGCTGGCTCTGAGGAAGGATTTCTGTGCAGAAGGGGCTGTTGGGCGTTGGAATGGGCTGCCCAGGGCAGGGGGGGAGTCCCCAGGATCCCTGGAGGGGTTGAAGAGTCGGGCTGAGCCAGCGCTGAGGGATCTGGGGGAGTTGGGAACGGTCGGGGTGAGGTTCCTGGTTGGACTGAAGGATCTACAAGGGCTTTTCCAACCAAAATCATTCTGTGACCTGGAGCCCAAGTGGGCACAGTCTGCATGCCAGCGTGGGCTCTGCCTCTGCTTTCCCAGGAGGGAAGAGGATGAGGCGCAGGGCGTTGGTCAGAGGAGCGCTGTCCTGTGCAGGCTGAGGCAGGCCTCAGCGAGAAGCTGGCAGGAAAGTGCCTGTTCTTGTGGGGACTGCCCAGCCCTCGGGGTGGGGGGGGGAGGAGAACGAGGGGCAGATTAAATTCAGCTTAGTGTGAATGGACTGCGAAAGCTGGATGGTTGCTGCTGTCTGAGCTCCTTCCTTTACCAAAGGAGCTGTGGGACTCAGCCCTGCATATCAAAACCTCTCTAAACTCTTCACCACCAAAAGGTGATACAGATCAGACCTGAGCTGATGTTGGAGGTACAGCACCCTCTTGCCATGTCTGAGCTCACTTGAGATGGGAGGGAAATGTATGTATGCCTTAGCAGGAGATAAAGATCTCTCCCTCTTCCTGCAGGCTGCCATCCGGAAGGAGCTGAATGAGTTTAAGAGCTGTGAAATGGAAGTCCATGAGGACAGCAAGCAGTTCACAAGGTGAGCAAGATCATGTCACTCAGTTTCTGTCTTGTTGGGAGAGTTGTGCTGCAGGGAGGGGTAGTTCTGAGAGGTAAAGCATTAAAACCTTAGAAAAAATGACCAGCAGTTGGAGATGTAAAGCCCCTTTCTGCCTTGGTGGTGTTGGATGACTGGAGGAGTAGCAAACATGAAGTGGGTTGTTCTTCCTTAAACTGGGGTGTTGAGCCTGGAAACTCAAAGTGACCCGTGGCTGGTTTGAGGTGTATCTGAAACCAGTGTGACTGTGCAGCTGGAGTATGGTTTTCTGGGGCTAGAGATGCATGCAGCAGAGGCCACAGCCACAAAACACCTTGGTAGTTGGCTCTGATATTATCTACAAAGTGACCTGTGGGCAGTGGCCCTGGTGATTTTCCCGCCACCCCCAACAGTTGCTCTGTGTGGCTGTTTGCAGAGCACAAGTGCTTTCTGAGGCAGAGGTGAAATCGTTTGTGAACAGCTTCACTGAGGGCTGGGAGTTTAGAGGTGGTTCAGTTTACTGGTTTTGGTCACGTGTAGTGTCTCAGTAACCATTTAACCTGAGTTCCAAGGCCAAGACTCAGATTTTTCACTTGGCTTTTAGGTACCATCGACCATAATCTTCCAAGAAGGGAGCAAGAGACCCGAGAAGACTGGAAGTTCTCTGCGTCCCTCTCCTAGGCAATACAGCGAGGGTAGAACCTCAGCTCTTCCAAGATTTGCCTTCAAAACATATCCAGAAAAGGGCTTTCGGCCAGGGAAGGGGAATCCTGTCTGAATGTAGCATTTCACTGGAACAAACACGTCTCGAGTGCCATCAGGCTGGAACTGAACACTATACCTCGCGCGGCTCAGCAATACGCCCCTGCTCCGGCGCCAGCATCCCTGCCAGGAGAGCATCCACATGTGAATCAACGGTTCATTCCCCTTTCTCAGCCTGGACAGGCCCAGTTTTCAGCTGTACATACTCCTTTTGGGATGCAACTCCCTCATTTCTTCCTCCTTCTCTAGAGGAGGGGAGGAAAAAAAAAAAAAGGCAGCTCTAGTGTTGGAAAGCTGAGGAATGGAGAGTGGGTGTGCTAGGAAGCACGTGTGTATATTAGCTGTGTACAGAGGACCCTGTGCAGATGCTGACCTGGCAGACAACTGACATGTGACTTGTAATTTTTTGGTTTTGCTTGTGTCTCTGTCATGTCTTCAATGTACTGAATCACTACTGACCAATGGTTTGTTGTCCTGGAAGGGAATTGTATAGATATTATTAACATATGCTGCATCTTTTTGTAAAAAAAAAAAAAAAGACAAACAAAAGACAACTTAAATGTGTAAAACATTCCCTCCCCACTCTCTCACACTTGCTGAGATGTTAACAGATCTTGTCTTGAGATACTTAGGCTTGTTTAACAAATTACAGAACCGGGAAATGACTGTTGCCTTTTTAAAACTTTTTAATTTGGGGAAGCTGTGAGAGTAGTCAATTTTTATTGTGGCTTCCTCCCAGATGTTTTTTACTCTCCCAAATCAGGGTGAAACTTGCCTTGTCTCATTTTTACAGCTAAACCTACTGGAAACTTGATAATTTCACTGTGTGGGTGGAAGGGGGAGGGGAAGAAGAGGTTTGAAAAGTGACCTTAAAAAGATAGTCTTTCTCTTTGGAGAATGAACATGAGTTCTTCCTAAATGTGGGGGTTTTTTTACAAAAATCTGGTATCTGCCACTGCTGTACCATGCACAAAACCTAACCCATGTGTGAGATGCCACTTAACGTGAAGAAAGGAGTATCACAGGATGAGGAGGGTGTGGGAAGGGAGAGGAGGACTTGCCTTGTTCCCAAACCTGTCTCCTTTGTGCTCGGGGTGGGGCCTCGCTGTGCCAACACCCGGGCTGCCGCTGCCTCAGGGCCGTGGCCAGACCCAGCCCTGCCTGTGGGAGATGGCGGGGGGGCTCTTTCCCTCACAGCTTCCCCCTGTACATTAATGCCTGTAGTCTAAATCATTGCATTGTATATCAGTCTCCTCATCAACAGATTTTAATTATTGAATAAAAGTATTTTAGGATTTTTTTAAAAAACAGTCTGCTTTCGTGATGGTGTTTTAAATGCCTCAGCAGAAGAACCGAAGAGGATGGTGGTGCGTGGCTCCAGCTCTGCACCGGCACCTCACAGGCGGCGCAGCCGGGCCCTCAGGGGCGGCGCCGCCATGGCGGCCCCTCCCCGCGCCTTCCCGCCTTTCCCACCGCGCATGCGCCAGCTGCCACCGCTTCTCCCGCGCCCGCCCTCTGCGCACGGCGCGGCTCGACCCGCCCCTTGCGCGTGCGCGCTCTAGCCCCGCCCCCGCCCGCTCTATAAATGCGGCCACGCGGCAGCGCCCGCTCTCTTTCTCTGCGCGGAGCGGCGGCGGGCGCAGGTAGGCCCGGGCCCGGCGGCGGCCTCCCCCCTTCTTCCTTCCCGTTTCCTTCCCCTCCGCGCTGTGCCGTGGGCTCCCTGCGAAGGGCCACGCTGCTCGTAGCCCTTGTCCCCGTGGTAATAAGAAGCCGCGAGCGGCCTTCGCTGGGTTCGCGGTGCTGCTGAGGGGACACTCTGGGGCCGCGCTGCCCTGGGCTGACCCTCACCGTCTTTTCCTCTTTTCCTCAGGCGGTGCTGACGCCTGACCCGGCCTGGCCCCATCCAGCTCCCTCCTGCCGTGAGTATCTCTCGTGGGGTCACGTCTGTGAGCCGCGTGTAGGGGGAACGTGGGTTTGGGGGTGAAGGTGGCTACAGCGCTTTTAATCGTTCATCCAACGTGGATATCCGGAGAAGTTGCTCTCTCTCGGCTCTGTCCGTGTGGCGCATGGGAGCGTAGGCCCTCGGGCCCGTGACGTATGGTCCCTTTCCACGACGTTGGAGATCAAGCCGGGCCTAGAGTCTGCAGCCTGCATATTCCTACTGCTTCTCTGAGCCCTCGGGCGGTGACAGAGGAGATAAACCATGCAGGAAACAGCTCTGCCACGCAGAATGGCGGTGGGGGTGGGGAAGGACATGTGCCAGTCTGCATGGCTGGGGGGCAGAAAGGGAAAAAGAAACTTCATAGCAATTAACTTAAAATACATTTTCTTTGCTTTTTCCAGTTCTAAACTTGAAAAGCTTTGGAGTGGAGCAGTGATTTGGAAGGTGAGTGATATTGCACTAATGTAATGTTGGCTGTGCGTAGTTACGTGGTTCTCCTAATAGTTTATACTTCAGATAAGCTTGAGGTAGTTTTAAGTGGCTTATGGAAACTGAGTTGGATCAGCTTAAAGTCATTTAATACCAATGCAGATTTGTGTGAGACTGAACTGTAGAACATTTGTCTCACAGATTGCTTCTCTAAGCAGAAAATTCCTCCGGCTGCTGAACACGGTAAGAACGGCTACAAGGTCGCAGAGACCTCCGGTTTGTGAAAAACATTCCGGTAAGTCATGTGGCAGTTGGGTGAAACGTGCGGGCGGAGACGTGCAGGTGCATGGTGTTGTCATGGAAACTGCAGCCCTAGAATGGGAAGAAAAAAGGGCAGCTGAGACAAGCCACGGTGAGATCACTCACTGCTGAAGCACAGTGAGACTTGAACCCCTCCCACAGGACGCTGTAGATCCATGGTGGTGACTATTTTTGCAATTCTATCCTGAATGCTTGCTTGATTTCTGCCTTTTTATTCTATCGCTACTATTTTTTTATTTTTGATAATAAAAGTTGGTTTGGGTTTATGGCATTTGGTCTCATTTGTGTCTTAATCTCGCTCTACGGATCATATCGAAAGCCTCCCCTGACACTGGACTGGGGGCAGATGGATGGGGAAAAGGGGTCGATTCCTGACTCCCCTAAGGGAGCTGGGAAAAAAATCACTGGTGAAGTGGAGGGGAACAGTATTTGTTGGGAGTAGCTTGAGGCCTTATTTGTGCAGTAATGGAATTGCACAAAAGAGCAGAAACAAGCTTGGTGGAAAGTCATGAAGGCCTCGGCTTAGACCCCTGTAATCCCCCATTCTTTCACGTTAATCAGCCCCAGAGCAGACTTTAGCCCACTAAGGCAGGTGGTGGAGCACTGGGATAATACTGGGGGAAGGCACGTGGCACGCTGTTTTAGGACTGGGAACACGTGGCTGGACTTCATCGGCACATAGCTACGGGGTTGTGTGCTGCTTGCTAAGCAGTAAGGTTTCTTAATTCTACTGGTTTTCTAAATTGTTGCAAATATTGGTGAGTGATTGTGATGAGATGCTCACAACAGAGAAGAATTCACGTGTCTAGTGGGGAGAGGGTGAGCACATCGAGATTACCGGCCCAAATAATTGATAGCTAAAGTTCAGTTTGTGCAGTGGAAATGTAGCCACAGAGGTCAGAACTGGCAGGAAACAAGATAATCTGCATTCGGTGGCCTTTGATAGCTTGTGCTTCACGTTGGGGACTGGCCTGTACCGGAAGAAAAATACCCGGTTGCAGGGTGGGTTGTGTAACTGCTGAATTTTGCGGTGGGCTGCAGTGGGGCCTGGGGCTGAGCTACCCAGGAGGAAATGGGGGTAGAGCCGTGGGGAATTGTCCAGCGCACACCTGAAAAGTGCTGCAGAGTCAGGGGCAGGCCTGTGAGTGGCCTGGGGTGTAAGGAGTAAGGGAAAGGAGCCACAGAGTCTCTGTATGGACTTGGCCTTGGCATCTGCTGCTCTGTGGAGCCACAGCCCCGGGCAGCTGCTGGGGAAGATGTGAGTCAACCCCATGTGTGGTGACAGTCGGGGGGGGGCTGGTAATGGAGGGGTGGGTCATGGGAGAGCAGTCAGCTGTGCATCTTGTGTTACCTGGAATAATAAAGTATCAGTTGGTTCTAAAACTGTAGCTGCAGTGGAGAACTAAATAAACTTTTTTTTTGCTTGGTGTGCATTTCCTTGTGAGCCATCACTTGGTTATTCTGGGGACTGTGAAGGAAATCCCAGACACTCCTGTTGGTGCCTCCCGTGTGGAGACAAGTGGGATTCCTGTGTGTGCTCTTCATCTGTCCTCTGCAGGGTGTGATGGTGAAAGGCGTGGAAACTCACTTCAAACCCCTGTTACTACCTGTTGGGGCTGGATTAGGAGCAGATGATAACCCTTTTGTGTGGTTTTGGATCATCTTGTGGCAGAGTAACCTCTAGATCAGCCATTAAGGCTTAAACCCAGAAGGGTTAATGCAGTCTGGACCACACCTGTGCTGCTGTGGGGGAGTGGTAAGATCACTCTTGCACCCTTTGCAAAGGGGAATGTTATGCTTAAAGGGTTAAAATGCCAGCAGATTGATTAGTTGCCTCTTTCCACCCCCCAGCAGTTGGCTGGATATTCTGCCCTTGGCCCTGCTTGAATTCCAGGGGGAAAGGGTCAGGAAACTGGAGTTTGGAATAAGGGGTTGTGCCCCTCCTGGAAGGGTTTTCTGGTCACCTGGGCAGATCAGGAGTAGGATCTGCTTACACAAGAGTGCGTGAGGCTGGCCTATTTGTACATAATTAGGAACTTGATTTCTGTAAAAAAAAACGGCTATTAAATGCCAAATGGATTACGTAGCCCTTTGGTCTTAATGAGAACTAATGAGTGGAATAAGAAAGATTCATCCTGTCAGGTAAGCAGCAGGACACAGGCATGGGCTGTTGGTTTGCTCCCTTGCCTTTGCCAGGAGAAACTCAGTCTGGTTCCCACTTGAATAATAAAAGTGGCATTTCCACTTCTAAAACAGTAGAATGATGGGAAAAGTGGAGGAGTCTATAAAAAAGATGAGGATGGAAAACTTTGGTGGGGACGCACCCGGTGTTCCCTAAACAATCAGCAAACCCCCAGGGGAAGCCAAATAGGTAAAGCTTTTGGCTTTATCTTAAGATAATTGTATTGTAACTATGGTAATTTCAAGGACCGGAAAGTTCCAAAAGCCCAATAACTGGACTCTGAGGAGTTCCAAGGAGTCTAGTTGTGAGGATGAGTCTGTGATTATGAGTGACACTTTCTTTGAACAAATGGACATTAATAGCACAAGCTGCCAAAAACCCTACAAATTCATCGGTCCTAATTCCACTCGTTAAAATTGACAAAGTAATGGTTGAGTACTGACAGCAGCTGGGAAACCTGCTGTCCAAACAACGTTTGACCCCATCGAACAGTTTGCTTGGGTCAAATATGTGTAATAAAATTAAGTTGCTCTTGAAAACCTGACAGTTTTTCAACTTGTGCAACCGTTATTTCCATTTCTGGACTGGAGGAGGCTGCTACAAACCTCTCTGCTACGCTTGGAATGGTTCAAAACGCCACTAGATGCTTTGAAAGATTCACAGTTGGAAATCAACTCACTCGCAGTTTAACTACCCAGAATCGGTGACTTTGGACCATCTCCCTGCACCGCAAGGACCGTCTGTGCTACTAAACTTGTTGCTTTTACACAAAGCTTTCCAAACAGATCAAAGAGTGTAAAGAAGTTTTATAAGTTTGTGTTTTCCATTAAATAGCCCAAGAACAACCTCTGTTAGAGGCTTCTCTAACACCGCTGCTAGGTGGCATCTTGGCTGGGGTCCTGGTTACCAGACCTTGGAGTGTGGACCTGCTGGATTTTAATACTCTGTCTTAACAATCATCATCCAATTAGTCTCCTTGTATCAAACGCTGTTTTCTGCTGCAGATCTGTGGCCTTCCCGCCGAACCCGGAGCTTCGCTGCCTGCGGGAATCGCTGGGCTGCAGGACAGGTTATTTACACAGTGACCCAGGCACGCGCTGACTGGGAATCTGTGCCGGGGCCTCCAAGGCGCCAGCGGCCTGCCCTCCCTTGCCAGCCCTCCTCTCCCCTCCCTGCCCTACGCCAGCGGCCTGTCCTCCCTTGCCAGCCCTCCTCTCCCCTCCCTGCCCTACGCCAGCGGCCTGCCCTCCCTTGCCAGCCCTCCTCTCCCCTCCCTGCCCAGCGCCAGCGGCCTGCCCTCCCTTGCCAGCCCTCCTCTCCCCTCCCTGCCCTGCGCCAGCGGCCTGCCCTCCCTTGCCAGCCCTCCTCTCCCCTCCCTGCCCTACGCCAGCGGCCTGCCCTCCCTTGCCAGCCCTCCTCTCCCCTCCCTGCCCAGCGCCAGCTGCCTGCCCTCCCCTGGCCTGCTCTGCTCGGCCTCCCCTCCCTTCCCTGCCCTCCTGTCCCCTGCTCTGCCTGCGCTCCCCTCTCCTGCCTCCCCTCCCTTGTCTCCCCTTCCCCACCTGCCTGCCCTCCCTTCCCCTGCCCTCCCGTCCCCTCTCTCCGCCCGCCGCGGAGGGGACACGCGGGGCCGCCGGCCGGCAGGGGGCGCTGTTCCCCGCCGAGGGCCCGGCGTGGCCCCCGCGCATGCGCGGTGAGGGCGCGCGGCGGCGGCCGGCGGTGGAGCGGAGGTGGGAGCGCGGGGAGGCCGCGGGGGGGGGGACGGGCCGGGGGGGGGGCGAGGGGAGCGGCGCGGGGGGGGCACATACGGAGAAGGTGGAGGGTGTCCTGCCGAGCCTCGGGCCGCCTTCGGTGCGTCCGGCCGCTCTCGGCGAGCGGCGGGCAGGAAAGGCCGGGCCGGGCCGCGGGCCTGCGCGGCCCCACGTGGGGCGGGGGGCGGCGGCGCGGGGAATTCAAACGGCGGGAAGGGGCCGGGGGGAGCCCCGCTGGGTCGTGGGGGTGGGACACGCGGTGTGGCGGCGCGGCTCGGGGCGGGGAGCGGGGGCAGTGAGCGGGGTGCTCCTTGCTGCGGCCTCCCCCCCCCCCCCCCGCCCTCCCCGGGGCCGTGTTCCTGCGTGGGGAGCGGCCTCAGCGCTGGGGGGGCGACAAGCAGGGGCTGGAGCCATCCCTGGTGTCATTCCCCGGGCTGCCTTGACGTGAAGGGTGGCGGGGTTCATGTCCACGTGAGAATGGGGACCGTGGATAAAGCACGCGACAAAAAAAGCCCCACAGCATTCCCCCAAAGCGGGAGCCGAGATCGGTGCTCAAATCTGAATTCAGTCATCGGTCCCTCAGGTGATCCGAGGTGATTTTTAAAGCGGGGTGGGAGGGGTAAACCCCGAACAGCTGGCATGGGTGACCCCAGCGGGGTGGCTCTGGTGTTTAGGTCCGGGGCGCTATGCCAGGGAAACGCACTGCAAAGAGGAGCCCGGTGCCAGAGGAAGAGTCTCCTGGAAGGAAGAGAATTAAAGGTGAGAAAAACCCCTGGGAGTTTTCCCTCCCCATTCCCAGCGACCTGCTTTAATGGAAGGGTTGTTCCCCCAGTGTGTTCTGTATGGTGTGTAGAATCACAGACAGGTCTGGGTTGGAAGGGACCTTAAAAATCATCCAGTTCCAACCCCCTGCCCCGGGCAGGGACACCTTCCACTAGCCCAGGTTGCCCAAAGCCCCGTCCAACCTGGCCTTGAACCCTTCCAGGGAGGGGGCAGCCACAGCTTCTCTGGGCAGCCTGTGCCAGGGCCTCAGCACCCTCACAGGGAAGAATTTCTTCCTTGTGTCTAATCTAAATCTCCCCTCTCTCAGTTTAAATCTGTTACCCCTCACCCTGTCCCTACACCCCTGAGTCCCTCCCCCCTTTCCTGCAGCCCCTTCCAGCCCTGGGGGCCGCTCTAAGGTCTCCCCGGAGCCTTCTCTCCTCCAGCTGAACCCCCCAACTCTCTCAGCCTGTCCTCACAGCGGGACTCCAGCCCCCCGAGCATCTCCGTGGCCTCCTCTGGCCCCGCTCCAGCAGGTCCGTGTCCTTCTGCTGTTGGTGCCCCAGAGCTGGACCCAGCCCTGCAGGGGGGTCTCCCGAGAGCGGAGCAGAGGGGGAGAATCCCCCCCTCGCCCTGCTGCCCACCCTGCTCTGGGTGCAGCCCAGCACACCGTTGGCTTTCTGGGCTGCCAGCGCGCGGTGCTGCCTCACAGGCAGTTTTCCACCCACCAACACCCCCAGGTCCTTCTCCTTGGGGCTGCTCTCAGTCCACTCAGCACCCAGCCTGTGTCTGTGCTGGGATTGCCCCGACCCATGGGCAGGACCTTGCCCTTGGCCTTGTTGAACTCCATGAGGTTGGCACATCCCACCTCCAAGCCTGTCCAGTCCCTCGGGATGACATCCCTTCCCTCCAGCGGGTGACCAGACCACACAGCTCGGTGGTGTCAGCAAACGTGCTGAGGGTGCTCGATCCCACTGTCAAATCTGTCTTCTTTCTGCCCTGTAGTGTGCCACCCGTCCCACCACACGCAGCCTGGCCTGGTGCTGACTCTGGGGCAGGGAGATGTCGGCCAGCTGGGCCTGGGGGAGGACGTGATGGAGAGGAAGAAGCCAGCCCTGGTGCCACTGCCAGAAATGATGGTGCAGGTGGAAGCTGGAGGGATGCACACGGTGTGCCTCAGCCAGACAGGAAAAGTGAGTGTGTCGAGGAGGGGGCAGCACCCAGGGGGGTGTGGGGAGGCTGAGCTGCGCTTCTCCGCAAGCTCTGGGATGTGTCCTGGAGCTGAGGGACTGAATTAGACCCTGCTCTGCCCAGGCGTGGAGCTGACTCTAGCTCTGGGCATGAGCGTGGTCTCCGTGCCACGGCCCACACACTTTTAGGTGGTCAAAGGGATAATTCAGCCTGGTGGGTCCCTGTCCCCTGGCTTCACACTCAACCTGTTGCCCCTCCGGGTGCCCTCCTGACCAGCCCACTCTCTCTCCCTACAGATCTACACCTTTGGCTGCAACGATGAAGGTGCCCTCGGGCGCGACACCTCGGCAGAAGGGTCAGAGACCACGCCAGGGCTGGTGGAGCTGCAGGAAAAGGTGGTGCAGGTCTCTGCGGGGGACAGTCACACAGCCGCGCTGACAGACGACGGCAGGGTTTTTGTCTGGGGCTCTTTCCGGGTACGTTGGGTTCTCGGATGCTGAAAGCTCTGCTGGTGGTTGCTGCTTCTGCCGCTCATGTCCCCACATCTTGTCTCCCCACGCAGGATAACAACGGGGTGATTGGCTTGCTGGAGCCCATGAAGACGAGCTCTGTCCCTGTGCTGCTCCAGCTCAGCGCACCCGTCGTTAAAATTGTCTCAGGTGAGCCTGGTCCCGGGGTGCGCGTGGGTCAGGCTGGTTCCTGGGGCTGTTGCAACCCTCGGGAGAAGGTGAAGGTCCAGAAGGTCCTTGTCCTCCCTCTTGGCTGCTTTGAGCCAGGTACAAGGGTGTGCTTGCTCTCCTCTAGCTCCTGAGAGAACAGACCTTGTGTTTCTCCTTGCCCCAACGGTATTGTTAATATTTTACCTAATCCAATGGAAAATGCCTTACGAGAGTGCCCTGACTGTGACCCCATGGGGTCAGAGCACTCGCCTGCTTCTAGACTTAGAGAAGCTGAGCAGAGCACCCAGGGAACTTGTCCAGGGTGAGCCTGGGGCAGGGGCTGTGCCCCTAAACATTCCCAGAGCAGCTTCTTTGAAGTTTCAGCTGGGGAACCAGATCAGAAAGAGGGAGTTTTAAGTTGTGCCAGAAGCTGGTGTCATGGTATTCAGTGCAGTAAACCCCACTGAATTCTAGAAAGCTGGAGAGGTTTACATAGAATCCCAGAATCATCTGGGTTGCAAAAGCCCTTGAAGCTCCTCCAGTCCAACCATGACCCTCACCCTGACCGTTCCCAACTCCCTCAGATCCCTCAGCGCTGGCTCAGCCCGACTCTTCAACCCCTCCAGGGATCCCGGGGACTCCCCCCCTGCCCTGGGCAGCCCATTCCAACGCCCAACAGCCCCTTCTGCACAGAAATCCTTCCTCAGAGCCAGCCTGACCCTGCCCTGGGCAGCTTGAGGCCATTCCCTCGGGGCCTGGCGCTGGGGCCTTGGCTCCAGAGACTCATCCCCCCTCTCTGCCCGCCCCTGGCAGGGAGTTGCAGAGGGCCAGGAGGTCTCCCCTCAGCCTCCTCTTCTCCAGACTGAACCCCCCCAGTTCCCCCAGCCGCTCCCCAGCAGACCTGTGCTCCAGACCCTGCCCCAGCTCCGTTGCCCTTCTCTGGACACGCTCGAGTAATTAAGTAATTTATAGATGTAGGATCTCAGCCCCTGGGTCTTGCTGGGTTCCTAGCGCATGACTCCCTACTTCCCTCCTCTCCCTCATCTCCTCCCAGGGAACGACCACTTAGTGATGCTGACGATGGACGGTGACCTCTTCACGTGTGGCTGTGGCGAGCAGGGCCAGCTGGGGAGAGTGCCGGCGCTTTTTGCCAACCGAGGAGGAAGGAAGGGGCTGCGTGAGTTGCTTTGGTGCTCGGAGGCGTGCGGTGCTGCATCCTTTGGCCCCAGCTCTGCGCTTTGCAGAGGAGCAAAGAGACCCAGAATTTTTTTCCCCTGCTTCTTAAGGGCTCATGTGTAAACTGGTTCCTTGAATTCAGTGAGCTGGATCTAAGGGGGAAGGAAAAGGGTGTAAATCATTAATCCTTGCGTGACACCTTGTCTCCTGCTCCCAGAGCGCCTGCTGGTCCCCCAGCGTGTCCCTGTCAGAGGCAAAGGCAACAGAGGCAAAATGCGCTTCCAGGACGCCTTTTGTGGGGCTTACTTCACTTTTGCTGTCACACAGGAGGGACACATCTATGGATTCGGCCTCTCCAACTACCACCAGCTGGGTGAGCTTCGCTTAACGTCCCTCCAGATCTCCTGCCTTGGTCTGGCTGCAGAGTCTTCCCTGGGCTGGGGGAGTGGTTGCTGCTGGGTTCCCCAGATCCTGAACACCAAACACCCCCCAGAGCTAGAAATTGGGGTGGGGGGTCACCCTGTATAGCTCTGGGTTTAGATCCCAGCCCCTGCAGCTGGTGGGTTTGAGCAGAGATTTGATTTGGGGGGGGCTGGAGAGGGCTGTGTTAGTCTCTGGTGTGTCGAGTTGCAGCGGGGATGGCTCGATGCCGGTGCCTGGCCTGGGCTGCCCGTGCCTAGGGACCTGACCTGCCTGGGTTTGTGTGTCCCACCCCGCAGGGACCCAGGGCACCGAGCCCTGCTTCTCCCCACAGAACCTGACGTGCTTCAAGAACTCCACCAAGTCCTGGGTCGGGTTCTCCGGCGGGCAGCACCACACCGTGTGCGTCGACTCAGAGGGTGAGCGTGACGGGCAGGCTGGGGGTTGCACAAAGGCGGATGCGGGAGACCCCCGTGGCCCTTGTCATGACTGGGGAGGTGTTGGGGTGACGTGCTGGAGCCCTCCAAATCCTCAGTGTTCAAGGCAACAAGAGTGGAGTGAATTTTCAGCAAAGGTCAAGGAGGATGACAGGAACTTGGGGTTACTTGTGAACTCTGCTCTTGCAGGCTCGGTCTGTGCAGGCATCCACCCACTGTCTTGATTTTGGGGAGCTCAGTGGTCTCTGTCTCACCCTGCTCCTCTTTTTTTGGGATCTAGGCTGTGGTAGGGAGGAGTGATGGTGATGCTCCCCTAGGAGCCAGACCAGGGCAAGAGGGTCCTTCTGTGGGCTTCTGCCCTCCTTGAGTCACCTCCTGTGCATCTTCTTGTGCTCCAGGTAAAGCCTACAGCCTGGGCCGGGCAGAGTACGGCCGGCTGGGCCTCGGGGCAGGGGCGGAGGAGAAGAGCACACCCACAGTCATCCCGGAGCTGCCCAACATCTCTTCTGTCGCATGCGGCGCGTCGGTTGGCTACGCCGTCAGCAGTGACGGTGAGTGTTGGGGGCAGGAACGCTGCCGTGTCCCCTCCCCACCCCTCGTCCATCCGGGACTGGAGCCAGGTCCTGGCACTGATCAACCACCCAGCCCGGAGGCAGCTGGGCAGCAGCTGCTCAAATATTTTTGTGGGCCTTTGGCAGAGAGGTTTGTAACAGGGTGTTGATCAGGAGGGGGTCGTTGGCCTCCCGGTCCCCCTGACACCCTGAACTCTGCTGCTGCGAGACCTCTGTGCTCTGGTGCTGTGGGAAGGAGGGTTTGTGGTGGGACAATGAGAAGCGGCTGAGGGAACTGGGGGCTTTAGTCTGGAGAAGAGGAGGCTGAGGGGAGACCTCCTGGCCCTCTGCAACTCCCTGCCAGGAGGGGGCAGAGAGGGGGGATGAGTCTCTGGAGCCAAGGCCCCAGCGCCAGGCCCCGAGGGAATGGCCTCAAGCTGCCCAGGGCAGGGTCAGGCTGGCTCTGAGGAAGGATTTCTGTGCAGAAGGGGCTGTTGGGCGTTGGAATGGGCTGCCCAGGGCAGGGGGGGAGTCCCCGGGATCCCTGGAGGGGTTGAAGAGTCGGGCTGAGCCAGCGCTGAGGGATCTGGGGGAGTTGGGAATGGTCAGGGTGAGGGTCATGGTTGGGCTGGAGGAGCCTCAAGGGCTTTTCCAACCCAGATGATTCTGTGATTCTGCGAATGGGTTTGGTTTGCTCCCTGGGGCTGAAACGCTGCTGTGGCTGTGTGGTGAAACACCTCTGAGTTGCCAAGTGTGGCTCCTGGCCCCCCTGCCTGGCTCTCTGGCCCCCATCGCTTCCCCCCCCACTGCCTGGGTGTGAAGTTCCCTCGGGTTTGGCTGCTGCGTCCCCTCCCCACCCCACAGTCATTTTTTTGCCTCAAACTCCACATCACCTCCATTGCAGGACGAGCGTTTGCCTGGGGCATGGGCACCAACTACCAGCTGGGCACAGGGGAAGAGGACGACGTCTGGAGCCCCGTGGAGATGACGGGGAAGCAACTGGAAAACCGCACGGTCCTGGCCGTGTCCAGCGGCGGGCAGCACACGGCGCTGCTGGTCAGGGACAAGGAGCAGAGTTGATGAAGCGACACCGTGTAGCCGAGCCCAGCGGGATCACAGGACCCCCGCACACCCCCCCACACCTTCCACCCGCGGCGGGCGACCGGTCTCCAGCTCTGGTCTCCTGCCGACAGCGGTGGGGAGGGCAGGAGGCTCCCGGAGCCAGGCCCCGGCGGCACGGGTGTGGCTGGAGCAAGGCTCTTCAGGGACGCTCGTGGTTTTTTCTCCCCGCAAGTGTGTGTCTGTCTTCCCGTGGTGCCTGGTGCTCTATTAGCTCCCCCGGGTTGGCTTGGTCCTAAACTGATCTCAGTACCGTGGCTGGATGGGTTTTCCACTTCTTCTTTGATTATTTTTGATATTTTCTGGCCCGGCAAAGCTGAGGGCCTTGTTCCTGATGCAAAAGTCTTTCTGAGGTCCCTGTGTTCCCCATCTCTGGGCACTGCTCCATCCCCTGAACCTAAACATCTTTTACCTCTTGGTAAATTACCAAGGTTTACTCTTGTTTTACTCTTAATTGGGCTTGGATTTCTCTGCTGCCGCCAACCAAACCCCTCTGGGCTCCTTCTTGGGGTGCTCTCTCCTCTCACCCCCAGCGCTCATGGCTGGGCACCTGTGCAGGGGAACGCTGCTGGACGATGCCCGGCCTGTGCCACACACAGAGCTGTGGCTGCTGGAACAGGGGGGCTCCGGCCTCCCACCCGTCACCACTTAAAGATCTGAGCCAAAATCCTCCAGGCAGTGGCACCGGGAGCAGGTTCCCCCACCCTCCTGTCCGGAGCAGCTGCTTCCAGCGTTGCTTTTTGCAGTCCCAGCCACTCTTGTTCTTTCCCGTTGCCTTTGGAAACCCAACAGAATCCATCCCACGGGTGGGGACTCTGTTATTTGAATTTTTTCCTCTTTCCTTTGTTGAGGAAGAAGCTTCATTTGCTGTTAGGGCCTTGCTGAGAAGACAACCAAAACCCAGCTATGCATCAAATCGCTCGAAACAGTGGGACTCCCTCCCCAGTGTCTGCGGTCTTGATCTGACTGGTCTGGCTCCCTGTGCCCGGCCTGCCCCATTTTCTCTTTCCGTGCTGTCTTCTGGGTGCCTGGACTGAGAAGGGGGGTCTGTGAAGGTTCAATTTTGTATGTTAAGTTACAGCAATAGAGGGAAGGGGGGGTGTGTGTGCAGGGCGGGGTGCTGGGACTTGTACAATGGCTCAGAATAGGTTAAATTTTTTTTAAAGAAAATGTAAAGTATTTTGGTTGATTGAGGAAGAGAGGGAAAAAAAATGTAATCTTTTAACGTTTGGAATAAACGGAGTTTTGATAAACCCCGGTGCTTCCTGTGGTTTGGAGGGGTGGGCAGCCCTCCCTCCATGGGCACGGGCCTGCTCTGGGATCCCGTCTGAGGGTGGTGGGGCCAGAAAGGGCTGCTCGGTCCCCTCCTGCCACCTCCCTCCGTCAATCCCGACCCGTTCCTGTCCCCCAGCTGCCATGGGAGCCGCGGTGCTGGCCCTGGGGAGGGGAGCCCAGGGCTGGCGGAGGCTCACGGTGGGGAGAGGGGGATGGACCGAGGACACCTCGGCCTCCTGCCACCCCTAGACCGTGGTGTGGGACCAGTTCTCTGTGGCCACGGTGCCTGGGGACAGGGCGAGATGGGTGCCTGCTTTGTAGGGGTGCGGGGCCACCCTTGGGTGCTGCTGTGGCTCCAGGCGTGTGTATATGGGTGCACGCTGCAGTTGTGGGACGCGGCCGCGGGATGGCAGCAGGAGCAGGGGACAGAGGGACCTCGGGACTGGGAGAAGTGGGGCAGGGAAAAGGGATGGTCCCCATGGGATCCCCGCTGTCCCCGTGGGACCCCTATTCCTGGCAAATTTGTGTTTCCCGAGGCACAGCTGAGCCCACGGCCACGGTTGGAAGGTGTCCCGGCACGTCCCTGCCCCGGGCTGGGCACTCAGAGCTGAGCTGGACGCAGGTGTCTGCTCTGGACAGAAACTGGCACTGACAGAGCAAATTTCCACATCCTGGTGTGACCGGAGCCCCGGTGTCTGTTTATTCTTAATTATTTTGGGAGGCAGCAGGTTCCTTAATAAGCCTCAAGCTGTGGATGGGCGAACGTTCACTAATATCGTGGCTGATGCTGCTCCCTGGGGACCATCACCCTCCATTTGATTCTCCTCCATCAAATGTGACCTGCTGATGCTGGATACCTAACGGGGAAATTCCTCCTTGTCTTGGGCCTGATTCCCAGCGATGAGCTCAACGTTAATGCCTAGTTTTCAAAAAGCAGCGCTGATACTTTTATATCCCTTCCAGGAAAAAAACCCACCCCAGTCTGAGTTGCTTTGCCACCCTTTTTCCAAGCCCATCGACTCCTCCGTGATGCAGAGGGCTGTGCTAGGCTCTGCAAAGCCCTGCTCTGGCGGCTGCTTTTCATCCATCTTCCTGCCCTTTGCTTTGAACCTCACTGCCCTATTTATAGTTACGAAAGGCAGAGAGACATAAAAAAGGGAGATGGACTTCTCCAGCGTTGGAGCGATGCTGTCAAGCCACGGGGATGGAAGGAACAGCCTCTCACTCTGCGGGGCTCCTGGTGCCTGGGTGGAAGGAGGCGGCTCTGTCCCCATCTGGGTTGGGGTTGAGGATGGAAGCAAAGGGGTTAAATTGTCAGTTAAACCGGGCTTGGGGTTTGGGGAGTTTGAGATGTGGGTTTCGATGCATTTTCTGGGTGGTGTGAATGTCTCCCAGAGAAGTTGGAGGTGATGTGCTGTTCAAAATTCTGTGGAAAATTATTTTGGGAAGGGCAAAACTCACCCTGGTAAGGGCTGGACACACCCACCCACCCCACCCCCCCCCCCGAGGCATTGCTGGCAGCACGGAGGGGAAGGGGATGCACAGACCCGAGGGACCCAACCAGCCGGGTCAAGGCACCACATCCTGGCGACCGCCCTGTCAGCAGCAACCTGGGGCTGGCTGGGGTTTGGCTGTCCCCTCCTTGTCACCCCTCTGGCTGCCACTCCCTGGGGTTGGCATCCCCGGTGGTGCAGCTCCGCTCCCAGCTTCTTTCTCATCATCAGCTTGGGGTACCTCTTACCAATTCCTCCTTCTCAGTCCCACTGTTGGACAGGGAAGAGTTCCATGATGCACAGCTGAACCAAGAAAAGCCAGTGCAAGGGGCCAAGCTGGTACCTGGGGAGGCTTTTCCCCAGAGAACTTGGCCCGGTTGCTCTGGTTGCACCAAGAAGCTCCTGTCCCTCTGGACCGGGATGTCCCCACTGGGGTGCAGCACCTTCAGGCACACAGCAGAAGGCTGGGAGGATGGAGAGGATTCTTCCTCCCTTTTGCCAAGCGGGATTTTCCTTCTTTCCTTGGCTGCCAAAAGCCTCCTGCTCAGTCATCCCCTGTCGCCTCGGCCTCTCACACTGCCTGGGCTCCGCTTCCTGAGTGCGGCTGATAAACTGAGAGGAAACACCTGCCCAGCATCTTGGCCAAGGGCTGGTTTGTCCCTTCTGGGTCACACCCACTCTGGGGCAGGGACATCCTTATGGAGGGGATGGCTCATGCTGGTCCTGCCCAACCTCCCAGGAATCCCTATCCCAGTGCTTCCAGTAACTCTCCATCCCCTTAGCATGGGCAGATTTTTGCATCTGTCCCCCAGGTTTGGGCAATTTCTTGCAGCACAAGCAGCACCTGGCTGGTGGCACCATCCTGCATGGTCCCCACAGGGCCAGATCCTGCCCTCCTCCATCTGCAGCTGGGGACAAAACCCTGATCGTTCCCAAATGGGATGGAATCATTTCCATCCACCCGCCCTCGAGGAGCTGGTCCTGCTACTGGGAAGGGGGAAACATTCCCTTGTGACTAGGGAGCCCATTGGTATTTTCAAGAAAGAGGGGAAAAAAGGGCTGGGGAGAACAATAGAGTTTAAAATATTCAGAGCTGATGAATCAGCTGACGTTGTCTTGGGAGCCAGAGTGACACTTCAATGGGAAGTTGCTGGAAATTGGGGGAAGGATGAGCCCCCGCGCAGAGGGGAGAGAGTGGGCGAAGGAAAACAGCTTAATTGAGAAAAGGGAAACGTCTCATTAATGAGGTTTTGTGCCGGCAGAGGGAGGCGGTGGTGTTTTGGGGGCTGAGGCGCATCAATTTGGGTCCTGTGATGGGGTTCGGGGGGGACCTCTGGCTGTGCCAGGGTCTGACCTCGGTGCACAGCAGAGGTTTTCCACCGCTGGCACAGCCGGACCTTCCCCCGCTGCCGGAGGGTCCCCGCAGCTCCGATCCCGCGCTCCCGGTCACCATCTGTTGCTATTCGAAGTGCTTTTAATTTACAGACAAAAGATGGGAACGTGGGATTTGGGGCTTTTAGCATCCTGGAGGATGAGCTCTGGTGTTGTGAGACTCTTTTGTCTCTGGAATAAAAGCACCTTGTGTGTTGTTTGAACAATGGGTGGGGTTTTTGTTTTCTTGGTTTTTAACATGTTTTTCAGATGAAAAAAAAAAAAATCTACCTATGCAATGCTGATGCAAGATCTGCTGGGAGAAAATTGCGTCTTCAAGAGGGTTTGGGGGATACTGAATTGATTTCTTGTCCTCCTTTTCCTGCCTCAAAGAGGAAATGAGCTTTAATTATTGCCAAGTTGCCTGGTGGCAGGGCCGTGTGGTTTTCCCTGGGAGCCGGCTAATTAAACAGGCTGCTGCAGCGTGTCGGGTCGTGCAGGTCTTTAATGATGGGGCTGCAAGGGAAGGAGAGAGTTTGGTCATTGCACCGGGCGGTCTCGCCTCCCTGAGTCCTGGCATTAAGGTCAGGAACCTGGCCAGTATATCCCAGTACAACTGGGGTGTGCAATGGTCTGGTGTGGCTCCTGGTAGAGGAGCGTGTTGGGTCTCCCGGGGACAGGAATTGGGTTCAAATAGTGATGTGTGGCGAGCTCTGCCCCCTCCCAAAACTGCTGAAGTCCTGGTTCATCTCCTTTAATGGTTCAAGAGTAGGGAAAACTTCTCTCCCAGCCCGGAATATCCCTCTGGAGCTGGGGAACAGGAGTCCGGCTCCTTCCCTGCATGGAGGAGCCCCAGTGCTCCCCTGGGCCACCAACCAGCCCCCCATGGCCAGTCCCTGGGTGCTGCGTGTTCCTCCCAGTTCCACTTGCACTGGGAAAAAAACAGCACAGGTTGAGCAGAAATTGTAACTATGAAAGGAAGGGGAGGGAAAAAAAAAAAAAAAGTCCAAGTAATTATTTGTAGTGGTGGGATTTTTTTCTTTTTAAATGATGAATTGCAAGTCAAGAAGCGTCTCTTCAGGGCTGAGAGCCTGAATCCACCCCGGGCTGCTCCAGAGCAAGGGTGGTGGGAGATATCGTCCGCATCCTCGCCAGGAAAGCCGGATTTACTCATTTCCATATGCATAATAATGCAATTAGAAAGTCAGCCTAAACCTGCGGTGCAGACAAAGAAACAGGCGGCTTCGTAATTAATCACACGTGTAAGAATAAAGCCTGTTACATTAGGATCATTATTTGGTGGATTAATTTAAAAAAAAAAAAACAAAAAAAAAAAAAAACAAAAAAACCACATTTTCTCCAGTAGCAAATATGTTATTAGACTGCAAAGACGGTCCCTGGAAATAGCGTGTAGGTGCGTGGCAGCTCCCATGTGCTGGCACACGTTGCTGCATTATTCACTGGGCTGGATGCTGGTTTAACTGGGCTGTGAAATTGCTGGAGTCGGTGCCTGGATTCATTTTCTGAGGGCGCTGGGTGATGGAGAAGGGTCTGGGAAGCAGCTTTGGAGTGGTGCTGGAGCAGCAATGCCCCTGCTAGAAACTACCCCCAAAGCTGGAAATCTGTTTTTTGCATCCACCCGGTGCTTTTTTTATGCTTTTCCCATTCTTTGGGGACTCATAAAACACTTCACAAATTGATACGGCAGAAGCGATAAATACTTTAAAATCCAAAGTCTCATTAAACAAGAGCGGAGTTACAGGCTCCAACACCCCTTTCCATTGCATTTCCACTAAATCCTCATTTGCATTTAAATTACAAATGTAATTTGGGCCGGAGTTTGAGCTGCCGAGCTATTAAAATAAAACTGTATCTTGATGGCCGGCAGCAGGGGGACGCCTCGAATGCCACTGGTGCGTTGAAAAGGCTTTTGGTTACCAGGGCTTGCAAAATACCCTCAGCTAAAGGGGCTCGGGCTTCTACGAGGGTGGGTTTTTCCCACTACGGGAGAGTTTTTACAATTTGAATCTAGAAGTAGTTCCTCTCCCATCACTCCCCAGAACACCACCCTGAGCCGGACCCTGCTCATTTTCAGTACCTGAGAGACAAAGGAGAGCTGGAAACTGCTTTCTGTCTCTTATTTTATTTTTTTTTTATTTTTTTTTTTTAGAAAGCGTGGTTCCTATACAGAAATGCTGCTGAAAGCCCAAAATCATGAAGGCTGGAGCTGGAAATAGTGGCAGAAGCATTTTGCGAGATCCCAGTTGGTGCCGCAAACAGGTTCAGCAGGAGCCTGAGCTCCACCACGCACTGAGTCGTGGGGGGCTGCTATAGCGGGGGGTGGGATGGGGTGGCCTCAGCTATAGACAGAGAGATATACATAGAGATATACATATATATATAAATAAAGTACCCAGAGAGCGCCCTCGAGCACCCCAGCTGCGGCATGGCTCTGCATGGGCAGACACAAACTCCCAGCGGTGGTTCTCTGGGTCAGGATTTGACCCCCGTTTCCCAGCCCGAACGAGGAGCTGGTGGAGCTGGTTTTTGAGTGGGTGCCATTGTGGGGAGAAACTGGATCTGCCCTGGGGTGCTGCTGAAACAGGCAGGTGGGTGATCCTCTAGGTCCATGTCGTCGCAAGGGCTGTGGTGAGGCGTTTGCCATCAGTCCTATGTTCCCCAGGGATATTGTTTGTTTTGTTTTGTTTTGTTTTTTAATTCAGCAAAACCTAAGCTAAGAAAAGTCACGATCTTCACTGTGTCCCGGCTGCTGAGCTCTGCCCAAGCGTGGCTGCATTTAAAAAATAATGACTTGAAGTCTTTTAACCCGCTTTAAAGCCACGGCAGGCACATCTCCCAGCAGGCTGGGAATTTGGCAGGGCTCCCCCAGATAGAAAGATCCCGCGGGGATGGGAAATGGAGTGGCTGAGCTTTGGGGGGTGGCCGAGCTGCTCACGGAGTTCCAAGCCCCCAGCACTGGCGGCTCAGTCCTTCCCAACACGACAGGGTGTCCTCAAAGGGGCTGCACTGGGGCAGCAATGCCCCTTCCACAGATAATGGGGTTCACCTCCCCTGTGTCCCCCAGTTTCTTCGCTGTGCTCTCAGCAGCCACTGCTGCTGCAGTTGGGAACGCTGCTCCCCTTCGTGCCTTTACCAGCCTCGGTCACAGGTTGGTATTTCTAGGGGACACTGAGGCACTGGCTAAGGTGGGTTAAAGAGAGAAATGACTTTGAATCATCACATTTTTTGGGGGTACCCCCCAAATCGAGCTATCAAGCCAGAATTCAGCTTCATGCTGAAGCCTGGAGTGAAACCCAAGATGTCCTGGTCCGCAGCGTGGGACATCCCAGCCCTGCAGGGACATCCAGCCCTGTTGGGACATCCCACCCTTGCCAAGACCTCACCACGAAGCAGCTCCAAACCAAGAGCCTTTCCCACCACACGCTGCTGAGGGTGTTGCCCCCAGGGTGGGTGGAGGTGGAGAGCTGAAGGGTGGTCTCCAACTCCTGCTGGACCCTTTAGTCTCCCTTCTCATGGAGCTGAAGCTCAGCCTGCTGGGACCCTGGGGGTTTTCCTCCCCTAACTCCTGCCCGGTCCTGCTCTCCCTCCCATACCCAATGTTCCATGAACAGCCAGGCTTGTGGGGACAGGGGACGAGGAGACCAAGCGTGGTTCTGCCTGTGGTCCAGGACTCCATCTGTCCCTGAAAAGGGATCCTGAGGAGCCCTGGGTGGGAGCTGGAGATACCCGGGCTGATGCAACACTGAGCAAGAGGCTTTTGCTCGGGGCGGGGGGTCACAGTGCAGGCAGGCGAGGAGGATCACTTGCACGCTTCGGTGGCGATTGATTGGAGATCCGAATGGGCAATTTCACCCTTTTTGGTTCCTTTGAAAAAGAAATTTGTTTTGGCTGCCTCCTCCACTCTGCCTTCCTAACCAGCAGGCTGCAATTTCCACAGGCTCTGGAGAAAGGTAGGGCTGGTAAGGAGAGGTAATGGCCTTTATTAGGCTAAATTGATGCAACTGGAAAAAACAGAGACGCAACCCAGGCTCTCCATCCAGCCCACGAGCCCCAGGTGCACCCAGGCGCTCGCCTGCTTCCTCCAGCTGCATCAATTTGTCCACTAAATGCTATTACTGCTCCCTCCTCCTCCTCCTCCTCCTCCTCAGGCCGTCTGACCTCCTGGCCACAGCTGCAGTGGTGGGAAAGTGAGAGGAAGAAAAAGTCATGGCTCCCAGATGCTGCTCGCAGCCAGCGTGGGGCTGGCAGGGGGGATCCAGGAGCAGAAGGCCGGGAGGATCCATCAGTCACCGTTTAGCAGCAGATAGTGTGGTCCAGAGGTCCCTGGCCGGTGGCTCCTCCAGCACGTGCCGCCTTCGAGCTTGGCCACCTCTTTGGATGCTCCATCCAGATGAGTGCTGAGCATGAAACCCCAAAACCTCTGCCTCCTGTGGGCTGGGGGTCCTTTCTCAGTGCTTGCATGATCTCTGTTCCTGCTTGGGGAGCTATGAATTTATGATTATTTTCCCCATCTTCTACTAAAAAAAAAAGTAAAATGCTGCTCTTTTTGGCTTTGCTAAAGGAAATCTGGGCAGTGCTGTTGCTCACCCTTCACCCAAGGGGCAGGGCAGGGAGAGCCCTTTCACTGCTGCCCGTTAGTCCATCCTAATTGCTTTAGCACTGTGAGAAACTCCTCAAGTCCCCATAAATTTCTCCCTTAAAGAGCTCTTTCTTGAGCTTAATGTCTTCGGAGGCAGATGGGTGAGGAGCAGTTCCCCAACACCCTGATGGGTGCTGGGCCAGGAGAATCAGGCGTCGGCACGTGGATGCAGGGTGACTTGGGACATTCCCTCCTCCATCCCCAACCCATCCCCTGGCCTTATCTGTACTCCCAGCATCACATCCATGTCTAGGGCTGCTCTGGCTGAAGTCAGAGGTCTCTAAATAACACAGTAATGACATTAACAGTAAGAAGTTGTTCTCCAGGGGCAGCCTTGGCTTGAAGGACTTCAGTAAAATTTTTACTATGGATCTGGAGCTCTTTGATAACAATGTCTCTGAAGCAGCGTTGTTTTCTCTTCCCATCTCTGGCTGTTTTTTTGGACACAGCTCAGAGGGGGGATGGAGTGAGGCCCCACGACATGGCATTACCATCCAGCACAGTCCCCTTCTGCCACCTGACATGGGAGGGTTTCCCCTCTCGCCACAGGCTGTGGTCCCACCTTGGCCCGTGCAGGAGGAGAAGCCCGTGGTCACTGCAGTTCTGGTGTCCCAGGATGGTTGGGTGTTGCTGATTGCCGTGTGTTGGAGGGTGACAGCCCTGGCTGGGAGAAAGGGACTGCCAGCTCTTCCCAGCCATGGTGGGAGCAGCAGCAGAGCTGCTTTGCCCAGGTTGCCTCTTGTTTTGGTCCTCTCCCTACACTGCCTGGTGAGTCCTGATTCCCCCATCCCTGGTTCTCCAGGATGAAAAAAGTCTTTGCAATCACTTGCTGTCAGTCTGAACAAAAACCCAGCGGCGTTATCGAGCAGCACCCGGGCCACCACTCTGCTAGAGCTCCGTGGTGGTGACCTGGGTCACTTCTGAGCGTGGGTCGTCCCCTCCATGGCCCTGGCAGCCCCGCTGGAGGCTGCCCACGTCTAGTCATGCCGGCTTGTTGCGGGCTTCGGAAGGGGTGCAGGTGGAGACGCGCTCCCGCGTGGTGTTTCTGGCGCGGGAGAAGCTGTTCTGGTCCACGCGGGCTCGGAAAGGCAGGCAAAACTCTCGGAAACACCTCTTGAAATTTTCATCCAGGAAAGCGTAAAGGACGGGGTTGAGGCTGCTGTTGGTATAACCCAGGGCGATGCAGAAATGCAGGCTGGCCACCACATAGGGGTTCTTCTTATCTATGTCCACCAGCGTCCAGACGATGACAAAGATGTGGATGGGCGTCCAGCAGATGATGAAGGCTGCCACCACCACCAGCACCATGCGCGTGATGCGCCGCAGGTTGCGGTCTTTCTCCTTGGAGCCTGAGAGGAGGCGGACGCTCTTCAGGCGAAGGATCATCAGCCCGTAGCAGATGGTGATGACCAAGATGGGGACCATGAAGGCGAAGATGAAGACGCAGATCTTGGTCACGGTGTCCCAGTAGATGGGAGGATCAGGAAACTGGAGCGTGCACAGCACCATCCCGTCTGCGGGAGAGAAGATGATCAAAGAGGGAGCCGGTGGAGTGTCTGCTATGGATACTGTCTGCTTTCTGCTCAGCTGTGGCTGGGTGTGTCCACGCTCGTTAAAAACACAAGAAGATGCACGCTCACCTGCCAGCTCTTTGCAGAGATTGCCCAGGAGCTTTGTGCCACCAGCCCCTTGCCCACGGGGTGCTGAGGGGATGTAGTGGGTGCAGTGACCCAGGGACTTGTTCCCTGCAGAGCCTCCTGGGCCATCCCTGTGCTGTCTCCTCCCAACCCCCGTGGTGGACACATCACCTTCCACTGAAACCTGTCCACTTCCTCAAGACGCCCAGAGCTTTCCTAGGAGCCAAGGGCTGGCATCCTCACACAGGAGCTGTGGATCTCAGTGTGGGCCAGCTGGGGACTCTGCAATAGCACTGGGGGTGGTTTTAGGCATCTGATTTGCACCCCAGGAGCTGGGGAGAGGCACTGGTTGGACTGGAGAGGGGGAAGGGGGAGGACAATTTCTGGGATAGTTTCCAACCTCTGCAGCCATGATGGACAATAACACTGTGATGATTTCTCCATGGCAGGGCATGGTTACTGTCCCATGGAGGAGTGCTCAAACCTGCTACAGGACCAGGTGCCTTGGGTTTGCCAGGTCACCCCGAGGATGGACAGATGGGACAGGAGGAGATCTTTCCCCGGAAGCTACTTGCCTTTTGACTTGGTGACCGCCATGGCCATGATGGGCACTCCAATGAGGGAGGAGAGCACCCAGATGCAGACATTGATGACCTTGGCCTTGGCCGGCGTGCGGAAGTCCAGGGCCTTGACCGGGTGGCACACAGCGACGTAGCGGTCCACACTCATCATGGTGAGGGTGAAGATACTGGTGAACATGTTGTAGTAGTCAATGGAGAGCACGACTTTACAGAGCAGCTCCCCGAAGGGCCAGGTCTCCATCAGATACTTGGCGCTCTGGAAGGGCAGCGTGCTGGTGGCCAGCGCGTCAGCCAGCGCCAGATTGAAGATGTAGATGTTGGTGGCTGTTTTCATCTTGGTGTACCTGGAGATGGCAGAGAAGGGAGCCATTACTGGCGGTCAGGTCTGGCTCACCATGCCCAAGTACGTGTGTGCACACTCAATATGGGGGGGGGGGCACAGCCTGGCTTTTCCCAGCTGCTCACAAGGTGCCATCACCCTTGGGGGGATGTGACTTGCCCTTCTGCAGCACCTTTCCAGCTGGACCAGGGAGTACGTTGAGAAAGTACTTGTGATTGTGCATGGGTTTAGTGTGTGTTGAAGTCCTGGTGGCTGAGCACGGGGTTGCGCTCACACGTGCTGAGCTGGGATCTTACCACGCACCTGCAGAACACGGCTTGGACTCTGCCGAAGTGGTTATCCCTTACCTGACCAGGGAGGTGACACCCATTCCCATGCCTGCCTTTATTCAAAGGAAATCTGAAGAAATTTTCAGAGAAGTCACTTCTCCAATTAAATCAATTTACTCCATTTCCCTGAATCTGTTGCACAATGTCCTTTACCTCTCGAAACCTCCTTTATCTGATTTTCCACCCAGTAAATCGTGATTATCTAGCTTGCTTCCCTGTCGAGTTTACTTGCAGAAATTGGATCGATTACCCCCGGAAACAGGCCATCTGGAAGCAGCCCAATTAGCCAAGCTAGAGCTCCAGAGCCTTTGGGGAAGCCTGGCTGCCTGGGCCACCACACGTGGCTCAGGGGAACGGTGCCGCTTCCCCCAGGGCATTCGGCGAGGGCTGCAGCCCCCCGTGGCTGGCATGCCAGCTCTGATCCGTGTCACATCACTGCTAAGAGAAACACCCGGTCCTGAGTGCCAAAACCCTTCCTGAAGGGATGGGGCACAGTTTTGGTGCGTGCCGGGGCTGGCAGGGATGGGTGTGTGTCCTCGGAGCAGCCAGCCCTGCATGTGTCGCTCAAGGTGATGCTGTGAATGATGCGGTTGGTTTGAAATGGATTCACATTCCTGCTGCCGGGGGGGGCTGTCGGGGTCCCCAAAGGGCAACAGGTTGGGGTGGGGTCCGGGTGGGTCTGCAGCAGCCCCTGGTTGTTTGCTAGGCTGAGGTCGGGGCTACACCAGCAGCTCAAACCCTTCCCTTGCGCTCCCTTGTAGCAAGTCCCCGCTGCTCAGAGCATCCTCCACAGCCCTGAAATCATTTATATGCACCCTAATTAATTAACAAAATTATTATAAACCTGCCCGTAGTACCCCCGGGGTGGGGTTTGGCCCTACACAGCGCAGGGCTGAATTTGGTCCTGGTGCATGGGGGGAGACAACCCCTTGGTTGCTGGATGAAAAGATAATTAGCACAGCTCATAGAAGAACCCCGTCGAGTGAGGGGGTACACGGAGTAAATTGGGGTGAGGGGAGTGACTAGCTGCCATCTCAGATGGTTGTTGCTCTGCTGGAGTCCGGGAGAGTGGGTTGGTGTAGGAAACAGATTCCTGGGCTAGATGGTAATATCAGTTCCCTTCACGTTATCCTTTTCTCTGGCTCAGCAGGGTCAGGAGGGGACAGAGACCCACTGACTTACACTGTCGATAGAACTGGGAGACGGAGGCTGCAAAAACCGTTTCCCTCTGGGAGAAAATTGCAGCTCAGACCAGCACCCAGCTCCAACAGCATTCCTGTCTCATTCACCTTGCCTGGAAATGGCAGCCCCTTGCCCAAGGGTGGAAATATTTGAGTTGAATTTTTTTTTTTTTTTTTTAATATGGCATAAAAAAATGTCTTTTCCTTGAAAAGCCCTTTTCAGTTCTCTTTAGTGTTATTTTCCAACCTCTTTTGCAAATGCATCTCTCAGAAAAGTTTCGTTTCAGGCTAAACAAAAAACTGAGAATTGTGTTATTGTCAGCTTTTGCCTCACCTCGATGAAAAAAATAGTCATTTCAGGTAGATTCACACATCTTTGATCTCTGCTTTCTGAATAAAGTGGAAAAAAATCAGTTATTCACGCCATGCTCTGCCAGGCGCGCTTGGCCACGCTGGGTGAATGCTTCCCCAACCCCCTGCCAGATGTCCTGGGGGTGGGGGGCTGGGGTTGTAGCCCCCTCTCCGGGCAGGATGGGGCTGTGCTGGTGAGGGCACAGCAGCGATGGGGATGACTGGGATGACGGGGATGACAGTTTAGCCCCCGGAGCTGTGGTTTTGAGGCAGGATTCAGCTTCCTCCAGGATTGGGCTGAGGGTCAAACCCATTGTACAGGGCGGGGGGGTCACCAGGATGGTGCAAACGAAACCACTGCTCCAGGAAAGAGGTTTATCACCCGCAGCAGAGCCAACCGGCCGCTTCTGCTGATGGAGCTCCCCGGGCTGCCAAACCTCATCGCAATTAAGCGAGTGCCTTGATTGGAAAGTTACGCACTTGAACGAAACAATCTGGAAGGTGTTGACGGAGAGATGAGGCTGGAGGGGGTGGAGTGAGCGCGGGGCGATGCCAGCACCCGGACTCCCAGCTAGGGACCCCTTAGCTCTCCAAACCTCTCGGAAAATGAATGAAAGAAACCACTTGCAAAACTCCTGCAGCTCCTAAAAGCCACCGCCTTGAAGAGCCTGGCTCAACAAATCCTGCGCCCAGCAAAGGGCTGCCCTTGCAGCCTGTGCGGGAGCTGGCGGGGGGTTGATGGGCTCTGCGGGGACGTGGCCACTCGCAAGCCTGAGCTCGCAGCTGCAAATTGCTTCCAGGGGTATTTTTAAAAGCTCCTGACAATGCAGTGGTAATTGCAGTGCCCGTCGCCATCAGAGCTGGCGGAGTGTGCTGGGGAGGCTGAGCTCCCTCTGGGTGCTTTGGATTTTGGCTCTGCTCGGCTCTCTGGGGTGCTGGGTGCCCGTTCGGGGAGCTCAGCTCGGGGGGTGGAGCAAGGTCCTGCCTGTACCTGCTCCCTGGCACGCACAGGCTCTGCGGCATCCCCAGCGCCACATCCCTGGGGACCCCGAGGTCCCCGAGCCCCACAGGATGTGCATCTCGCCCGGGTCCCAAGGGCAGCGGGAGGTGACACCAGGACATGTCCCCAGGGCCACAAGGCAAATGCCCCAGCAGCGAGGTCTGAGCTTGAGCTGATCCCACTTCACAGCTCTATCCTGCGTGGACATGGGTTTCCCCTGTGGAGCCTACCTAGTCCTGGCCTAAACTCCGCCAATGCGACCTGTGAAACTCCCGGCTGGTTCAGCCACGCGAGCACGTGCTGGGGCTGTGTGTCCGCAGCCCCTCCTGTCCCAGTTTGTTCATTCCTTGGGAGATGTGATTCATTCCAGCATCAGCTGGTGGGCCGGAAAATGGGGGGCTAGAAACCACAGTGTGGGGATCTGTGGATGCTGCAGAGTCAGGCTTTCCAAAGCACAGCTAACACGTTAGGGTACTTAGCGAGTTAAACAGGGAGGATGTTGTTTGCACATTAAAGCTTTCTCTTTAAAATGCCTTCCCTCCTCTCACAGAGCAGAACCAGCTGGAGGGGGTCTAATAACGCTCATCCTTCACCGTGACACCGTATGTGGCGTATGTCTCTGCAACAATTACCTTGATTTGCTTTTTCAGTCTAGGGCTGATTTATTAAAGCTGCTTTGAGTCGATGAAAAATCCCATCCGATGTCGGGTAGGGTCAGCGAGTGACACCCCCATCCTGCTCCCCATCCCTCGCATGGTTAAAAATACACAGCAGAGCCACCCAGCAACCAGGGGGCAAGGCTCGAGGGAGATGGGCAGCCCGGCGTGGCTTGTGGGCACGTTTCAGGCTCGTTTCCTTCCCTGTAGTGAGTCACTGCATTTATTTCATGCACAGGCAGTGCCGGGCCGTGCTGACCTCCTGTACTGACCGCAGGGACTGAAAGTGCTGCAAGGGGGGAATGGAAATGGTTAAAAATAGGGATTTGGGGGGGGTTTGCTTAAATCCAGCCACAAACTCAGGGGTTTTGGCCCAGACTGGGGTTACAGCAACCCCTGGGGTGATGGGAATTGGGATTAACCCCAGGAATCCTGGGCTCTCCAGGTCCTGGCGTGGGAGGGGGGGCTGTGAAGCCCAGGCACCCAACCAGACCTCTGCTCCCTCCTGCCAGGCTGGGGGTGGTGAAGTCTCTGCGCCATCGCCGACAGTGGTGTGATGGCAAGCACGGCTCCTCCCTCCGTTGCCAGCAGGGTCTGGGGGCCACGGAGGGTTCTGCCAGTCCCCGCTGCCGGTGGTGGCCCTGTGGCCTGCCAGACGTGGCTTTCTTGTCCTGTATTAACAGCAGCTTTGGCCATGTCAACCCATCTTACCCAGCTCGGGCCAACCAGCGTCTCGGACAAAGGGGCTGTTTGATGGGCAGGAAATTTTGCACCCTGGCACAAAGCGCCAGGCTGGGTACAGCAGCGTCTCGCCGTGCCTTATCTACTGAAAGGGGGAATGTTGGGGTCCTGTTGCTTGTCCTGGGGTGCAGACCCCCAGCAGACCCTCTCCCTGCCCCGGGAAAGCCTCGGCAGAGGTGCCTCCAAGGTCCCGCCCTGGTGTCTGTTTTCCCACGGTGATGCCAGACAGAGCCAAAGTGGGGTTCAGGGTCCCCCAAGACATGAGCTGCTGGAGCCGGTACCCGGTGTTGGGGGGGCTGGGGGACAGCTCGGCCGTGGTGCGAGCTGGGGCTGGGCGATGCGGCTCCTGCTCTTTGTTAGAGAAAAGCAGGAGTCGGGCGGCTGCGGGAGGTGCCGACGGCACCGACACGAGCTCTCGTGGAGCCAGGAACGAGCACCTCAGGCCCCAGCAACGGCTTGGGGTGGCTCCCAGTGGGACCCCCCCAGCCCCTCACCCCTGGCTGGGGGGACTCGGGACCCTCCCTGCGAGCAGGGCAGCTCTGAGCGGTGACGTTTGTGTGTTAGAAATAAAACACCCCGCCAGGCTCTTGCCTTTCCCAAACCTGCCCTGCGGCTCCTCTTACCCCATTCCCCACGCCAGGGCGAGGCTGGGGGGGCCGGGGTGTGTCCCCCAGCTTCTCCCCCAAACACCAGCTCCCAGGGACCCCCCCGTGCACCTCCAGGCACACACAGTCGTTGCTTTTTCCTCTTGCACAGCATCTGGACACCCCCCCACACATGTGTGTGCTCGCACCGACGCTGTTCACACTCACATCACACCCATCGGGTACACCCGGCTCGGTGCTGCCGGCTCACAAGCGCCCGGTGCACACCCACCCTCGCTCCTGCTGCTGGCTCACACCCAGCGCACACTTATACCCTGTGCACACCTATTTCTGCTGCTGGCTCACACCTGGCACACACCCAGTCCCGGGGCACACTCACTCCTGCTGCTGTCTTGCACATGGGACACACTCACTCCTGATGCACACTTGCCCCTCATGCACACTCACTCCTGCTGCTGCCTTGCCCCTGGTGCACACTCATGCCTGGTGCACACTCGCCCCTGGTGCATACCCAATCCCGGGCCACACTCACTCCTGCCACCGTCTTGCACCTTGCATGTGGTGCACACTCACCCCTGGTGCACCCACCCTGGCTTCGGCTGCCACCTCACAAGTGATTCACGCTCCCCCCCAGCCCTCCTCACTCGCACTTTTCGCACCCTCCGGGGCGTGGGGCGCCTCCGGGACCCCCGCTCTCACCTGACGATGCCGTACATGACCAGGACGTTGCCCAGCAGCCCCACCACGCACACCACGGAGTAGAGCGCGGTGATGACGATGGCGATGAGGATGGAGGTGGCGTTCTTGGCCCGCTGCGGCCCCGTGTCGTTGGCCCCGTGGCCGGGCAGGGGAAGCCAGGCGCTGCCGTTGCCCCAGGCGGTGCCGGCAGCCGTGGGCAGCTCCGTGGGCAGCTCCATGGCCCGCGGGCGGCCGTGGCCCCGCCGGGAGCATCCGAGCGCCGCGGGTTCGAGCCCCGCTCCCGGCCAGCGCCGCCGCCGCCTCCCGCACCCCCGCGGCGGCCGGGGACGCTTTATAAACGCGGCGTGTCCCCCCCCCGCGCCACGTGGGGCCGGGGGCGGCCCTGCCCGCCCGCCTGCCCCCACCCCTGCCTGCCTCCCCCCTCCCGCCAGCAGCTCCCTGCCTGCACCTCCTCCCGTCCCTGCCTGCTATCCCCCCCCCGCTCGCTATCTGTCCCCCATCTCCCTGCCCGCCTTTCTCCCCCCACGTTCCTGCCTTCCCAGCCCCTGCCTGACAGCCCCCCCCCGACAATCCCTGCCTCCTTTCTCACCATCCAGGTCCCTACCTGCAACACACCCCCCCCGCCCCATCCCTGCATCTCCCCCTTCCCTGCCTGTATTCCCCGCCCTAATCCCCGTCTGTCCCCCCTCCCCGGTCCCTGCCTGCCCCCCTCCCCCGGAGCCGGCGAGGGCTGCAGGGGCGGCCCCCAGCATCCCGGGGGGCCCCGGGCTTGAGGAGGGGGGTGCGGTGTATCTCGGCGCTATGGCTCTTTCGGGTTTTCTTTGTCTGGAAGAAGGGGGGGACAAACAGCTTCCTTGTCCCCAAACCAAAGGTGGGGTCTCTTTGATGCCCCCCCGCCCTGTGTCTTTCCTCCCCCTCTTCCTCTTCCCCTATGTGCTGTGGGGTGAGGGCTTTCGGGGGTGCTGGATGGATCTGGAGGGTGCTGAGGAGGTTGGGGGGGATGTTGCGGGGAGATTGGGGAGGGATGCTGTGAGGTGGGGGCTTGGAGGAGGGAAATGGAGTGCTGATGAATGTTGGGGGGCTTTGGAGGGATGCTAGGAGGGGGAGATTTGGCCAGGTGGGGGGGATCTAGGGGGCTGCTGTGGGGTCAGAGGTTTGGGGGATGCTGAAAAGGGACTTGGGTAGGAGTGCTGGGGGGTTACAAGGGTTGCTGGAGCGGATAAGGAGGGATGCTGGGGGGACTTAGAAGGCTGCTGGGGGGGGGATAAGGGGATGCTGCTGGAGGGAGAGGGATTTAGGGGGATGCTGCAGGGTGGGGGTGCAAACGCAGACCCATCAGCACCGCCTGCTCAGCAGAGCTGGGCTTGGTGGGATGCTGAGGGTCACCCTCCCCTTACCAAGGATGCTTACCATCCTTGGGGCAGGACCCCCCCCCTTCCTCTGGCAGGTCGCCCCTTTCAGGGTCTGCAAAGCAGAGAGGCAGGAGCCTTATTTTTCTGGAGACCACAGCGGGAGCTGTGGGAACCCATGTTTGGGGTGCCTCCATCACCTCTTCGCTTTGGGGATGGATTCATTCATTGTCCTGTGCCCCTGGGACAGAGCTGACTCAGCCAGGGAGGATGGTTTGCTGCAATTTTGGGTGCTTTTGGCTCAGGAGGGACAGAGCAGGGGACACAGGACTTGGAGCAAAGGCCAGCAGCTTGTTCAACCCTGGAGATGGAGTTTTCAGTCTGCGTAGCGCTCTGCCAGCATAAAACTCCTGCAGTGTCAGAGCATCCAGATATTTCATCAAGAGCCTCATCAAAATGCTTAGGAGGGAATTAAGAGCTTTTCATTCATTTGATGATTTTATATGGTAAACAGGTCCTTGGCCACTGACTGAGGAGGCAGCAACGACGTGCGGTGGGTTTCTGCCCTCACGGAGCGAGGGTTTTGGTGGCCGTGGTCCAGGCGGGCTGGTGGGATGGGTGTGGGTAGGAACTGGGATGGCTTTAATGTGCTGTATCTGCCCTGGGTCCTGCACTTTGCATCCTCATACAGCGCACCAGCCTCTCTGGAGGGTGTTTCCACTCCTGTGATGGTTTTGCAAGGAGGCAGGGCTCTGTCCTGCACGTGCGGGTCCTCCAGGACATGGGGTTTAAACACCTTCCCGGGGTGAAAACAACCTCCCAGGCCCAGAGTAAGGTGGCAAGTCTCTGCTGTGTGCAGCTCTGACGCAGTCTGGCTGCGGATTGCTCCTGGCGGGAGGGAAACGTCAGGTCAGGGAGCGCAAAATAGCTTTTAGTGTGGCTGAGGAGCTCTTTGGAAGGGGGGTCATTCCTTCGCTTGGCTCCCGGCATGGCCGGGGAGCCCACACTGACCCTTTTCCAGGGAGTCATCTGCAAAGGACTAATCATCCTGGCAGGTTCCAGCAAACATGTCCTTTCGGCTCAGTTCTGGCATTTATTTATTTTTTTCAGCTGGAATGTTAAAAATAAACACAGCGGATACATAAAACAAATGGAAAATCTTTAAAGGGCTTTGCTGTTCATCCGCCTGCGCTCGGTTGTTGCTGCTCTGCCTGCCGAGCCAGCCTGCTGCCATGGATGTAGTTTCCAAAATTGAGGAAACTGAGGCAGGGAGGTCACATCAAAGGGGAGAGCATCACCCACTACGGTTCACAGAGCCCAAGGACTGTGCATGCAGCAGGCGAAGGGAAGTGATGGCTCCTGCAAGTCCTGACCCCCACTGCTGGTGCTGGTCGGTCCCCAGCCAGGAGTGAGGGTGCCCCGGGAGCTGCGACTTCTCTCTGCACCCTGAGTTTTATCGGTGCCACTTTACCTTGGCTCGAGTCCTGCTCTCCTATGGGGATTGCTTCTCTTAGGAAGTCCTCCATGGCATTGCCTTAGCTTGTATTTTCTCTTCTCCACCCTGGATAACGAGGGGATGCTGCCTCTCCCATCCCCTCCAAACCGCCCCTGTGCAGAAGAGGAGTTAAATCAAATCAAGGTGGCGAGAGCGATGCTGAGGCTGTCAAAAAGGAAAATTCATGTTGCTCATCTGCCTGGCGAGCTGGGGTCCGTCCAGGGAGATTTACAGTTGCTGCTGCTAACGGCGGCATCCTGATTTACTCAGAGGCTGCAAACTCGACAAAACATATTTCACCATGGGAAGACCCTCTTCCTCTCCGGAGTTTATTGGTTTTAATTAAAATGGCCATAAAAATAACATGCAGGAGCTATGAATCTGCTCTGGCAGGACTCGAGTCAGAATCCATGGGAATCTCTGGAGGTTAATGGAGGAGGAAAGGAGGGGAGACGATTTCTCCCCAAAGATTTTCAGGAGCTCAGGAGGACACTGAGCCTCTGTACGTGCTGCTCACCTCATCCTGCCGTGGTCCGAGGCTCCGGCACTGCGGAGGGCTGCGTCTTGTGCCAATGGCCGCAGGGCCGAGGTGTGAGCCGGGCAGCCAGGTCACCAGGGCAGCTCTGCCAGGGATCTAACTATAACTTAAATATAAATATATATAAATATTTATATATTGACATAATTTCCAGTTTGGCAGCCAGCTTGAGTCCTGCTTGTGACAATTCAGGGCTGTGATGCATAGAGGGGAAGCTACAATTTTTATTTCCCCTTCCAGGTGCTTGACTTCCCTTTTTACCACATTTTTACCCAAAATTTGAAGAAAGAGCTGTGGGGCACAATGGTTTTTAGTTGGGCTGAGGGTTGCTTTTGGCAAGACGAGCAGCCCCAGGTGCTGGATGCATGGGCTTTCCCTGGCTTGTATCGAGGCTCGTGTGCCACTTTCTCACCTCCTGATGCTACACAAGCAGGTTTTTTTATTTGTGCAGGGTTTTGCTTTTAAAGCAAATATCACTCAGACCTGGAGCTTAGCATCTGCGATCGATCCTGCGGGGATGGGGGACCAACTGAAATGCCACCGTGGGTGCCATCATTGTCCGTGACCCTTCCTAATGCCCTGGCATGAACCAGTGCTGGAAGTGCCGGGACACACCACATGTGCGGGCACCTTTTTTTCTCCATCCCTTTGCCTGCCACTTGCCTTTGACAGAAGCATTTTGTGGGGCTCTGTCGATGAAGCGCCGCATCCTCAGGTGTTCAAGAAGAGCCAAAATAACCCTGGTGTGGCAGAAAATGAATAAACCCCTCAACAAATCCACAGCACCAGAAGTCAAAATCAGATGCTGCTTGGAAAGTTTCCTGAATGTTTCATCTGCTCCCTGCCAAGAGAAGGACTTCTATTTGCACGGCTTTGCTCTTGGAGGCAAATGCAACCCCTCCTGCGGGGAAGGAAGGAGCGTGGTATGGGGAGGCAACGGCTCCTGTCGAGCCCACCAGCTCCTTTCCCTTCTGCTCAGCAAAGCCGCCTGCCCTCAGGGGTGCAAACCCGTCGCAGGGTCTGTGGGCAAAGCCTAAAAATAGCGGGATGCGTAAGAGGAGCTGGGGGGGGATCATCATTCAAGGAGGCAGCTGGGCTAAACGAGGCAGACAGCAACTTGGGCAGAGCAGAGGGAGCTAAAATAGCTCCTTCTGCTGCAGAAGGAGCCTCGAAGCTGAGCCGCTGGGGTTTTCCAGGTCAAAGATGGGAAGATGGAGATGGGATCTAGTCTCCCACAAGGCTGGAAATCCAGGTGGGTGCTGCAGCACCCAGAAAACCACTTGCAAAAAGAGCAGGGTTGTGTGTGCAGCTGGTGGGTGCTGAGGAGGGCTGGTGGGGTTCTCTGCCCTGAAACCCCCCCAAGGATGGACCCTGGCCCATCACCTCCCCGAGTTAGAGAGCAAACGGGCTGTAACCAGCCTGCAGCCTCCCACGGGGGAGCCGCACTGAAAACAAGGCACAAGAAGCAGCCGAGAAGTGCCCAAACGAATCCTCCATGATTAACGAAGCTGACAGGTCAGGACTGAGTGTGGCTGTGCCCTGGCCACACAACCAGAGCCACAAGGTCCCTGCAGACCCCGGGTCCCATTTGAGCATCCTGGGAAGGGGATGGGTGCTGGGACCAGCACCAGCCTCAGCAAGAGGCAGTGACAAGGTTATGTGGTGGTGAGAGTGGTTCTGCATGCATGACCTGAACAGGAATCCGTCCATCCATCCATCCGTCCATCCACCCACCCATCCCTCTCCCTACATAACGGATATGCCAGGTGGGACTTACCAACCCCACCTGCTCCCTTCCGAGCTGCTGTTACACTTCTTCAGGCCCTCATTCACCCCACCCTAGCTCAGCCCCCCCAGGCGGGTTGGATGGGGGTGCTTGGAGGATTTCTGTCTCCCTCACTGCATCTGTGAGAAACCCAAGTGGTCCGTACAGTGGAGGGAGCCCAGCTTGTGGTGAATCGCTTTTGCAGGGCCTCCTTTTGCACCCATCTCTCCTTGTTTAGAAGGATGACAGAATCACCCCTTGGGGAACTGCAGCAGAAAACATCGTCTTGTTTTCTGTGTATCTGAGATGTTTGGGGGCTTGCAAGAAAGTCAGAGAATAGGCCAGATGCTCCACAAGCATCAGCAGAGCCGCACCGGTACCCACCAAGCTGCAGGTCCAGGCTGCTCCCCCCCAGCTCCCCGCGGCTCATGGCTTCCCCTCCCTCCACTGACAGCTCCTGGTAAATTGGCCTTGAAGAGGAAAATGGGCTGATTTGTGTGTTTTGTTTTCCCACGTCAACAGATCTGAGTGTTTTCATACCTTGCGGGGCAGCTGCTGGGAAAGAACAAAGCCCGTCAGTCAGGGGAGTTAAAATCAGATGAGATCCTTCCCTGCCTTGCTATTATGCGTGGCTGAATGGCGAGAGGGAGGGTTTTCTGCAGCGTTATTTCCTCCGCATTGTGTGCGGGGAGGCTGGCTCCGAGGGCAGGGTGTTTGCAGAGCGCTGGACGCGCCGCTGCGAGATGACCGGGGTTGGAGGGACCTGGGTTGGGAAATCTCTGCTCAGCACTTTGCAGGCACCAATCCCGTTCTCGGAGATGAGCAGTCTCCTGGGGGGGTGGTGATGCCACCAGCGTCCCCAGGGTGTTCTCAGTGTCCTCGGGACAGGAGGGGGACTGTCCCCTCACTGGGCTCAAGCTGGTGATGGTGCTCCGAGCCTCCTGCTCCCACCCAGGGCTGGGTGTACCGAGGGTCCTCACACATACGGGGTGGGTGCATCAGCTGGTTCGTCCTGTTTCCTTGAAAAATGCCTCCAAAACAATTATTTCCTTTGAGGGGTTACTGAATCCTTTTCCTTCACCCAGGCTTGTGCCTGGCCCCATGGCAGAGACAGGGATGGAACCAGCATATGGTTCACCGGCACCGCCAGCCTCCCCGGGCCGTGCTGGCAGCAAAGGACTCTGCACCATACCCCACCCCGGGGACTCAAGCCCCACAGGAGACTTTTTTTTTCTGATTGCTGCTTATTTAGGTATTTCCCCCCCGTCTTCGGTGCCGCCTTTGTCTGACAATGGAGCTTTGATTGGGAACTGGCAGCGTCTCCTTGGATTTCGGGGAGCTGTGAGCCCAGGCTGTGTGTGTCCCCCCCCCGAGTGTCTCTCAGAGGTGGCATCACTTGCCTTCCATCGGCTGCGTGTCGGAGGCATTAACAACCTGTGAGTCATCTTCTAAATGAACCATCTTGGGAAGGGGGGGATCCAGGGTGGGATGCTGCTCTGAGATGGAGCTGTGATGGAAAAATAAGAGCTTTGAGCTGCTGGTGGAGAGAATTGATATGAATGTGAGCCCTGGGCTCCCTGAAGGGGCTGGAGCTGGGTTTTCCTGGGCAGGGATTAGGTGCCTTGAGGCTGGGACATGGGGACTGCGTGTCCTGGTGCCTATTGCTGCAGGGACAAGGGCCCCGTGTGCATGTGTGTGTGTGTGCAGACATACATGTTGCACTACCAAGGGACAGGGAGGAGTTTTACAGCCAGGTTTCCTGCTTGTCCGTCTGTTTGTCTGTCTCCCACAGGTCTTGGATCAGGTGGTTTGCTGGCACCTGTTGCTGTACCAGCATGAGAGGGGTTACACCCAGGCCAGACCTGGGTTAGACCCCCTGGGCCACCTTTGACCACCCTAGTCATGGAGGGGGCAGTTTTCTTTCTCAACATGTAAAGTATTTACTTTTTCTGCAGATTTTATCCTCCTGCCACAGCGCCTGGCTCGGGGGGGATGCTCCTGCCACGACCTGTGGTCCCCACAGCTGAGCTATCCACCACGGAGCCGGTGCCGGGACGGGACAGGCGTGTGGGTGTTCAGCCCGTTGATCCACCTCCTCCGAGGGCTCCAGAGCCACTGGGGAGGAAGCGGGTGTTGCCTTTGAAGTTGTGAATCCAGGTCAGCGCTCACCCAGCTGCAATCCTGCTGCTCTCTGACTGTGCCGAATCGCAGGGCACAGCCCGGCTCCTCTCCGCCGACGCCCCTTCGGTGCCTCTTGCTTGGGGCGCAGAGCTCGGTTCTCCCCTCCACTTGTTCGTGCTCCTCCAAATGTCCATGGGGTGAGGTGGTTTGGAGTTGGGAAAGGACAGGAAACTTTCTCTCAGTGGTGAAAAAGCACAGGAGGGTTTGGCTAAGGTTTGTGTTTGGGCTGAAGGATGGAGATTTGGGTGGCTCGGACCTGGAGGCATCAGCACCAGGAGCTGCAGAAGGAGCATCCAGCTCTGACTGGCACTTTGCTTTCACACCAGTCGGCCTCTTCAGGGCACCAAGACATGAAGGTCAGGGAAGCAACGGCATCTGATTGAGCATTGGTGGTTTACAGGCTATTTTATACATGTGATTAAGGCTCTTTTCTTGGCTGGCTGGGAGCCTGCTCGCCGTACCCAGCAAGTGCCTGGTCAGGGCAGGGTGCCTGCCTGGCTGTGGGGCAGCACAGGGACCAGCATGTCCTCTCTGCCGTGTCCCGAAGTGATGCTTGGGTTTGTGGCAGGATCCTGGGAAGTTTTGAAAGGTGCTCAGTGGGTTCTGAAGGCAGGATTTGCTGCAGGAAATCAGGCTGTAGCATCCCTCACCTGCATGGCTTCGGTCCTGGATGTCAGGAGTGACGATGGTCAGTTTAATGCTGGGGGATTAAAAAAATCCTGAAAAAAATCAAGCTCAGGATTTTTTCTTGACACTTTGATTGAGCTCTGAAGGGTCAGGAGTTAGGATAAGCTAAAGCCAGGCTGAATGCAAGCTTGGCCAGAGCCCAAGTAAAGCCCTTTGGTCACGAGCCAGACACACGCTTTCCACCCAGCTCATCCCTGGCTTGTCCAAGCTGGGTTTCTGGCAGAAGAGCCAACAACATCACTTGTTGGTTGGGTGTTTTCTTTTGAAATATCCCCCTTACTTCAGGAGGCATTTCAGCCCCAGGGTGCCTCGACCAGCACAGGCGCAGGGACCACTGTGTACCCACACACATCTCCCCGATGGCTGCTGAGGACTGAAGGCATCTGGTTGTGGGTGCCAATCTTACCTGTGTCTTCAAGTAAATTACTGCAGGTTGGGGCTTTGGAGGTGCCCAGCCTCTTCCCTGAGAACTGCAACTACTAGTGGAACTCACAGAAAGCTCCGTGCCTATGGGACCAGTCTCTCCAGCCCCACAGGGTGTCAAACACAGCTGTAAGGCGAGGGATTGCCCGATTTCTGGTGGTGGTGGCACTTGTGCATCCTCCTTTCCCAGACTCTGTGAATATGTGCAAGTGCCTGGTGAGGAGCAGGAGGCAAGAACCTGCCCTCAAAGCTTCAAAAAAAGTGAAGAACTTTCCCACCCCCACTGGATTGCTGCAGAGATGCGTGTCAGTGTTCATGGCGATGCCACCTCTGCCTCGGTGGCTTCCTCCTCCGGCCCTTTGCCAGCATTATGGATATTGCTTTGCTTCAGTTCCCAGCCTGATAAAATCAGATGCCCGCTGCCATCTGTCCTGGCTTGTCCCAGTGGCCTCAGGAGAGCACCTGGGGAGGGCAGCACCTCCTCCATCCAAAGGGACACAGATGGTGGCTGCCTAATGCCATATTTTTCCAAGACAGCCACCTGCTTCCCTCGCCGCTGCCGGGAGTGATGCTGAGCCGTGGGGCAGAGCTGCTGCTGGTGTTCCCAGTCCATTGGCCAGCACTGGTAACCTCCAGAGACTGGGGGCGATGGCACAGCTCTTCTGTGGCCATGCTGTTATCCGGGGAAAAGTGAGTGATGTCAGGGAAAGGAGTGGGAATGCCAGTGAGGGCTGGGGGACCCTTGGGGGGTGCTGGCACCCCTGTTTTGGTCTTTACTAGCAGAGAGGAGATACCCATTCACATCCAAGCTGGGGTGGCTTAAACTATGAGTTGAATCCCATCAGTGACAGGTCTTGGAGGAAATCCCTGGAGTGGTGAGCGCCTGGCATGCGAGCGCCACTGAGGCTCCAGCAGGATGCTGGGCACCCCTGAACGGGTGTTTTGGTTGTCCTGAGGGTGGACTGCCAGCACCACAGTGCCAGTCTGGGGATGGGCAAGGGCAGGGAGCAGCCAGAGGCCAGAGGAAGAGGAGCAGTGCCAGTGAAGGCTGCTGCGTCACCTGTTAGTGCTTCTCCCAGCTTCAAAGGCAGTTTCCCCTCCTCCAGTCTCTCCAGCCTGCAAAACCTGAGACAGCTGATCACAGAAAGTGATTTCTCTCCCCCTTTTCTTTCTTCTCCTGAAAGGCACAAAAAATCTGCCCCTGCACCTTGCAGGTGTGCAGGCTCTTCCTCCCTCTCACTCCCACTCTTCCTCCTCAACACCATCACAGCCTGGCACGAAGCTGGGGACAGATGCAGCTCCGGGCCACCCGCCTGGGCCCTCTGGCCACGTCCCTGTCCCCTTCCCACAGGCTGCAGCCTTGGGAAGGCAATTTCAGGGAAGATTTCTTCTCTGATGATTGGGGTTGCTTTTTTTCTGGAGAACTCTCTTAGGGCTGCAAACCTGCAGGTCTCAGCTGGCCTGTCCCCGGAGAGCAGTTGGCCAGCCCAGCCTGTGGTTAAATAAAGAAGAGTAATAAGGAAAAATTGAAAGCAGTGGTTTAATGATTGGAACAGCTCTTCTTCCATATCTATCTGTCTGCCTATCTAAATATAGACATATTTTCTAAACACAAAACGCCAGCATCCCTGCTCAGAGCCAGGTGAAACGGCTGAGAGCCAAACACAAGTATTTAAAAGCAATATTACATGACCGATGCCTAACAAAACCCTTGGGCTGAAGGAAGCGCTCTGCTGACAGGAGATGTTTATTTACAGGGGAGAGGAAAGGACGATGGAAACAGACATTTTTTTCCCCCTCCCAAGGTTTTGGCTGCATCAGGTTTTGGGGGAGGAGGTTGTATTTGATGTGTAAATCCCTTCTCACTCCCCAGCTCAGGAAAGGTGGAGCCATGTTGGGAAGCAGCTCTGGCTCATGGAGGTGTTCACTTAGCTGAAATGCTGTTGATTTAAGAGATTTTTGTCTTAAATGCTTGGGTTTTTAACTTGTCCTTCCTATGCAAACATGGCTGCGCATCTCCCATGGCACAGCAGAGAGCAAAGCTCTGTCAAGGGTGGCCGTGGTCCCCCGGAGCTGGGGACCCTCCTGTCCCCATCGAGGCAGCAACATGTGTGTGTCCATGTGGCGGGAGCAGCGATGCTACCGTGGGTGAAAGGAGGCAGCATCTGCCCGTAACCACCTTCAAGGTGTTGCTCCAACCCCAGGATGGATTTTTTTCCCACCTGATGACAAGACCCATCCTTCTCCCTCCCACAAGGAATTATTGTGGGGAAGAAAAACACTTACAATCACACTCTGTTAATGACTTGAAGCGGTCCCAGGCTAATGTTCCCGTTTCTCTGCTAAGTGAGCCTCTCTCCTTGTCCACCCAACGGCAAACACTAAACCCCCTCCTCCTCGTGGCCTTGAGACTGAAGCTGTGGGTGGATGGCAAGGGGACTTTTAATTTTTTTTCCTTGCTGTAGCCAAGATATCTTATGAGTGAAGTAATTTTTCCTCTCGCCTTGTGCTTCTACCGTCCTCCGTATCCAAGCGCGGCCGGGATCCTCGGAGGCCTGGATGACTCACCGCGGCAGCGCTGTAAGGGCATTAGCACATGATTCCTCCCGGGGCTCTGCATCTCCCATCACCAGGAGTTTTATATTCAGAGCAGCTCTCCTGCCCCAGGGAAATATCACATTTACCTGCAAAATGGCTGGGCACGTCCTCTTGACGGAGGGGACAGCTCGTGATGGGGACGGGTGCTGGAGCAGGGCAGGTGATGCACGAAGGGATGCACGTACACACGCAGCCTCGCCGATGCCCATGTTGGCAGCGTGACACATGTGTCCCCGGCCATAAAATTGTCACCCTCACCCCGAGTTACTGCTGCAGAGCTGAAGCGGGTCCCTCGCCAGCGTGGCCGAAGGCAGCTCAGTCACCCCTTTAGCCACAGTCCCAGCACGGTGGCGGTCGCAGTTAACTCCCTAACTGCACGCCCCGCTCGGCCAGACTGCTTTGCAGAGTGCAGTTAATTAGCATTTGCTTCCCTGACGGTTGCTGACCCTGCCAGACTTGGGAGTAAATTGGCTGCTGTGGGTAATGGGTCTGCTAAGAGCGGCTGGCAGTGGTGGCACAGCTCCTGGGTAATCACTTCGTTATAGGACGAGCTATTTATATTTTCACTTTGGAAAGACAAGGCAGCTTGTTGGAAGAATGTGGCCTTCGGTGCCAGCTGCTCTCAGCTTTCGGGCTTGCAAGGAACTTGGAAAAAGGAGGCACAGACATGGCTGGGGTGAACCAGAAGCTTGGGCACATCCCCAACCTGCCATCCGGGGGGATTTTTTTTCCTCAAGGAAATCATCAGCCAGGGGCTGCGTGTGGCTGGGAGAGGCTGGGAGGGTGGAAAGATTATTTGAGGATGTTGCAGCCAAACAAACTGGGGTTAGAAAATGTGCAAATATCATTTCTCTTCCACAATGCAAATCCTGCCCGATCGGTGCAGTGGGATGCAGAGGACCAGGGGGTGGGGATGAGCCTTGAACACGGAGCTGAGCTCCCCAGCCCCTTCTTTCCCACCATCCTCCCACCCTGGGTGCTCTGCCTTCACCCAAACCTGGCCTAAACTTGCTAATCCAGAGAGAAAACCGCCCCTGCTCACAGCTCTTTCCTCAAGCTGTGTGGCACTTCATTATATCACTCAAGATTAATCTGCCGCTCCTAATTGCCGAGTGCCCGAGAGCTCCTGGCAGGGAGAAAAATAAGTGTCAGACGAAAAAGTCAGTGTGGTTTTTTTTTTTTCTCCATAATATTTAGGTCGACTTACTGATGTGGGAAGCACGGGGATGGGAATTCATGTGGTCTGGGGGAGTGGGAGGTAGTTTTAAAAGCATTTCTTGGGGTGTTTTCCCTGGCATCTCCTCCATGCTGGCCCTGAGAGGGAAGAGCATGCACAGCTCCAGCTGAATGACGAGAAAGACTGGTTTTTGTGATGGGTTTTTTTTTGCTTTTAATGGGAGATCTTCGCTCAGTTCTTCCTCTTCTGCTTGTTCAGCTAATGCAGGAAAAAAGGTCCCTGCCAAGTGCTGTGATTTTAGGAAGGCTGAGATCAAAGTGCTCTGCAGACTCAGCAAACCTCTTCATCCAGGAAACAAAAAGGCATGGGTTTTTCTTTAGGAAAAGTATTTTCTGCAGTTTTCCATACAACACTTTTCGTTTTAAAAGCAAAGGTTTGGGCTCGTTTGATGCATTTAATCATCAAAAAACCTGTGAGGAGGTTGGGGGATGACTTAGGACACTGTGGGATTGCACCCCTACAACTCAGTGAACCATTTCCCTGGCATGGATTGCAAACACTGCAGGTAACAAACTGTTATTTTCCCCTTGTTTTGCAGGAAACAAACAAACAAACAAACAAAAACCCAGTCAGGCCAAATCCATGGCTTTGCTCCGAGTATTTTGGCTTGGCTGGGGAAGGGGAAGAGCTGGGCTGGGCCGCAGGGCTGGCTTGGGCAATCACTGTATTGTTTTCAGAGCTGCTCGGAAGCAGCTGAATCACCAACACAGAACAATGAAGGAGAAAGGAAATTGCTCAGTTTGCATCCTAGCCTGGAGCTGGAACCAGGACTGAGACTCAGCAATTTTTTTTCCCCCTATTTTAGTGCTGTTTGTGTGTTATCCAGCACCTGGCGTGTCCTGCTGTGATTGCCCCGTACGCCCCTGCCCAGCTCCTCCAGATATTTAGGAACCCACCACACCTCTACATCCTCTGACAGCCCGTACCCATTGGATCCAGCCCCAAATCCCCGCACACTCCATCTTCCCATGTCCCTTGTGCTCAGGAAAACCAGAGCTTTGGGGTTTAATTAAAACAAAAAGCTGAGAAAAAAAAGCCCATCAGCAGAGCAGCTGAGGGCTTTAAAGGCTCCGACTGAGCCACGGCTCGAAGGTGATGCAGTAGACATGGGTCCCCTAAAAAATTTAGAGCCTTTACAGCTCTTGGTTTCATCCAGCATCAAGTCAAAGCCGGAACCGAGTCTGCTCGGTTTTGGGGTATCAAGCAACCCTGTTGGGATTTGGGGAGCCGTTGTCGGTGTCCCTGAGCCCAGCAATGCTCTGCTGCATCCCTGTACTGGGGGACACTTTCCTGGCTCACTGGGGCACGGGGAGTTTTTTTGGTCTCCTCTCTCCCTGCTCAGCACCCTCAGTATCATTCCTCCCCCCTTGAACAACTCTAGTGCTGCATTTTCCAGCTTTTTAAAGAAAATTAGCTCAGGGGCTGGCCCCTTCCCCTGTCCCCCACACCAGACACGGTCCCCACCATGCCAAGCATCGCCTTGGGGACGTCACTCGGAGGCGGGAGAGATGTGGCCAGCAGAGCCGCGGCGGTTTTCCCAGGAGAGTTGAATCCTGTCTACTGACAACAGCAAAGCGGGTCATGCCGAGAGCCCACGCCTGTCAGGCAGATAAATATTGCATGTGGTTTTTGAGGTCTGGGGAGGCAGCGAGCGCCTGTGCCTGGTGGATAATTACCTATTGATTGCTCAGCTTGCAAAGTGAGCACCTCGGCGTGGGGATGGGCAGTGGGGAATCTGCTCAGCCCTGCCAAAGAGCTGGGCTATCAGCACCGAGCGAGGAGCTGGAGGTGTGGAAATAACATCTGTGAGTCCTTCTGGCTACAAGAGGGGGGGATATTCCCTTAGGAGGGGAAGGGCCATCCCTGCAAACGGGGACTGTTTGGGGTCTGTTCATCCTGTGCACCCCCTGGCTGCCGGTGCTGTCTCAGGTTTTCCCTCTGCCCTTGCAGCGTGCTTTGGCACGTTGCTCTGATTTTTGAAGGCAAATCCTTTCTTTGGGCACGCCTTCAGCTCGTCTCCCTGAGCCTGGAACAAGCGGAGGGTCAGTTTAATCCATTTAATGCATTTTTTCCTTCCCCTGTCGCAAATTCAAGCAGCCCTGAAGTGAAGGAGAACGAAGCAGGATTAAAGCTGGGTGCGTGGCCAGCTCCCACGCCGCTGGGGCAAGGAGTAAGGTTGTCACTGGGACAGGCTGCTCTGCCCCAGTGCCGGTGACCAGAGAGGACAATCCCCACGGCTCTGCCGCGGGAAGAGCAGGCAGAACTCCTGACCTTTAAGGAGAGGGAAAACAAAACAGCTGATGAAGCTGTGGATAAATATCACTCGGGTTCCCAGCCTCCGCGAGGCATGCGAGCCGGCGGGGTGGCTCAGGGACGGCAGGACCTGCTGGCTAATTGTAGGGCAGCCCTAATGAGGATCAGACTCCTGGCAAATGCAGCTCTTTGGGTGCAGCCTGGAGCTGAGGGCTCTGCCATGGTCCAGGGCTCATCTGCAAGCTCTGATGGTGCAGGGTGAGCCCAGCACCCCACACTCAGCTCCACATTGGATGCCCCAGCCCAGGGCTTGGTGAGAGGTTGGTATGAGCCCCACTGTCCCCCAGTTCCTCACCCCAGGACTGAAAACCTGGCAGTGCCGGGCTTTGCTGGCGAGGGATGTGTGCTCAGGCATCCTGACATGCACTAGATTGCGATGCCACAGTCCAAGGCATGCACAGGATTAGGCTTCATTGGCAGATCCAGAGATGCTCCCGTGGGTCAGAAGTAGCCCCCAAGATGCTGTCACCCTCCTGGGGGGCCATGCAGCCACAGCAGCACCCCAGAGAGGGTCTGGAGGGGCCCAATCCCTCCCCAGTGCTGATGCCCAGAGTGGGGGGAGCCCAGGGACCTGCATGGAGGAGTAAAGGCCAGCTCCAGAACTGCATTAAGTTGGTTTGATTCCACCACAATTCACCACCAGCCGCTCCATCCCCTTTCCAAGAAGCCCAGGTGCTCGGCAAGCCCTCACCAAGGGTCCCCCCCTCAGGACCAGCTCTGATGGGGGGGAGTCAGGACCCACCACCTCTCACTCCATCCCTGTTGGCAGGGACCCACCGCCGTACTTTGGGGGCCAGCAACCAGGGCCAGGGGGGTTCGCGAGACATCAAGCGAGAGGATGGGGAAATGGGGTTGCCAAGGAAACCACTGAACAGCAAAGCACTGATTTTTTTTTGTCAAGGCTGGAAAAAATGCGGGGGAGAAGGGCAGCAGCGAAGCCCCGCGACGCGGGCGAGTCTGGGGGCTGGGGTGTGGGGGGGTTGAACCTTGGGCAAGGCGGGATTGCAAAGCAAAACGTAGATGCTCAGGTGTCTATGTGCTGGATTCTGCAAGTGCAGGACAAAGTGTCCTCTGGGGGTGGCTCGGCGGGGGTGGCTATGGGGAAGGGATGGGGTCTCGTGGCACCGTGGTGGCTGGGGGGATCTGGCTGGGGAGGGGCACACCCTGGGGTTGTTTAAAGCATTGCAGGTTATAGGTTGAAAAGAACCCCTCCATCACATCGAGGGTTTAGCGTCTTGTGCAGGGCAAGGCAGGGACAGTCAGAAAGAGGCACCAGCTTCTGCTGCAGCTTCAGAGCATCCAAAACTTGGAGCCCCAGGCGGGGGAAAAGCAACCCCTAGCAGGGACCGTACAGGCCTCTCCGTCACTACAAGGTCACAAACAGCCCCAGGTAGAGCTGGGCCACCCGCTCCTAAGAGCCGAGCTCAGCCAGGGCTGCGCCAGAGCCCCAGAGCTCTTGAGGGCTCTTGTCTGAGCCTCCCTGCCTGCAGAGGCTGTACAGGGGAGGGAACCAGCATTAGTGTTGGCTACACTTCTCAAGCACTGATGAAAAATCAGATTTGAAGTGCCCACTTCCCCCAAAGTTCAAGAGAGATCTTCTGGGCTGAGTGCTGGCAAGACAGGCAGCTGCCAGATTTCTTGCCTGCACTTACTCCCGGACAGGCTGGGGGATGCGGAGGGGAGGAGGGGACCATCATCTGAGGAGAGAAGGGAAAGCCCCAAGGACACGGCACCTCTGGGGCTGATGGCTGGGGGGAGAGGTGGGATCTCCCAGGGGGACTCAGCCAGACCCTGAATGCCATCAGCCACCCCAGTTTGAGGACTGGAAATTTGGGAACTGGCTTTTTGTAACACATACGTGTGTTTCTGTGCTCCCTGGGGAACGGGGTGAAGGCTCAGCCCTGGGGACTGTCCCCAAGAGCCACCCAGAACCCACAAAAACCCCTGAAAACAGCTGGATGTCAGAGAGCCCCTCCCTGTCCCCTGCCCCCGTGACACCCACCCGCTGTGCCGTGGGGGCCGGATCCTGGGGACAGAGCGGGAGCCCCAGTCCTGCACACTGCTGCCACGGTCCTCTCGGTCCTGCCCTCCTCTTGCTGCACAAGGTCACGCTGATGTTTTATTCATCCCCCACAATCCACTATATTCCTTAATTGCAGCCACACGCACTTTGCAAGCGTAAATAATTGCCTTGGAGGCTTATTCCTGACTTTGGCCTGCTAACGAGCACCGCAGCCCTCCCAGGGGGCTCGGGGGTGTCTGACCCTTCCCTGGGCCACCAGGACCCCCAGAGCCTGGAGGGTTAGCACCCAAATCTGAGTGCAAACTGCCTTGAGCTCTTCCTGGGGGAAAAAAATTCGCACCTCAGCCCAAGGTTAAAAGATTAACAATCCACTCCACTGTCCTCCTCCTCCGCTCCTGCCTGTCAGCTCAGGCAGGCACAGGAGCAGCCCCCTCATCCCCTGACCACGGACACCCACGGTCACCACGACCTTACCTGCGTCCCTGTCATGTCTTGCTGCCTCCAAACGGAGCCACTGGGAGAGGCTGGTGGTGACAAAGGATGAGCTTGGTGCTATGAGGCTCCATCCCACATCTCCTGTACCCAAAGGTGCATCTCCTGGCCCGTCCCTGATGTCCTTTTTCCTGGAAAACCCTCCTGGCTGTCAGTGGAGGTGCTGCCCTCACATGGACCAGCCTTCAGCACCCAGACCCAGCCAGGGAACCACTCTGGCCTTAATTAAAGGTCTTTAATCACCAGGCAGCTGATGGATGAGCATCAAGCACCATTACATCTCCAAACTGGGGGCTCGTGGATTCAAGACGTGTTGGAGCTGGCCGGGGGCTCTAGGAAGACCTTGAGGCTTGAGCCAGGGGGGAAAAGTCCTAAACCTCCTTCAGAAAGCAGTCTGTGCCACAGGGACAGTTCACACCTTTATTGCTCTAGCTGGAGGGTTTTTCCCCACTCCTCTCCCCGACATCTCTTCTTCTTTCCTGGGGACACCATGCCCTCAAGCCAGGATGGATGGTCCATGTGTCACAGAGTGGTGGGACACAGTGGCATCCCACCGGCATCTGGACACCCTGCAACCTCCCTCTGTGTCCTCCCACTGTGTGCACTTAGGTGAGGAAGAATGTGTTTGGGTTAAAACCTGGCCCTTTCCCACCCCTGGCCCACAGGACAGCCCCGTGTCCGCAGGGCAATGTCCCTCCTGCCCCCAAATCATCCAAGTCCAGGTTTCCCCCAGGGAAGGGCAAGCTGCCCCAGTCAGACCAGTCTCCCTTTCCAGTCTGTTCCCAGTGGGCTCCCAGCAAAGGGCAGGTATTCACACAAGGAACTGCTTGAATTCACCAGGGTCTTCTCAAGCAAACCCGCCTGTTGCCTGGCTCCACGGGATGTTCAAGGGAGCCCAGTGCCAGGAAACAGGGAGCCAGGGTGCAGGCACTGGTGCTGCCTCGTCACCCTCCTTCCCCACCCCAGCTGCCCGATGTGGCCGTCACAGCATCCCGTCTTACATCTCCCTCCAGCCCCATCGCCGGGCGCCATCAGCAGAACTGCAGGAGAAGCAGAGCCCAGGGTGGGCAGTGAGCCCTCACCCAGCCCTCCTGGCACCATTTCAGGGGGCTCTGCCACCTCCCAGGGCCAGGAAGGCTTGGGGTGCCTGGAGACCCCCCAGCTGGGCACAGACCTTCCAGCGGTTCCCGCATTCATTGCACAGCACGAATGTCGTCATGGGCTCGTCGGCGCTGCGCGTCTGCACCTGGGATGGAGCAGGCGGCCGGATCAGCAGAGACCCCCCCAGCATCCCCCAAACTGGGCTCTGCTGGGGATAGGGGGAAGCCTCAGGGGGTTTTTGGGGGGCTGACCTGGTTGTACGTGCAGTTCTTCTTCTTGCACTTGCCGCACTGGAAGAGGTCGGTGACGGTGCCACCCGTCTTGGCCATCTGGTGCTCCCGGATGGCCTCCTGGGTCATGGCGTTCCTCAGCTCCTTCAGCTCGTCGCTGGCCATCTCCTGCCACCAGCACCGGCGCGGCAGGGTCAGCTGTGGTCCAAGCCGGCACAGGGTGCAAGCCACCGTGGTCCATCCCCCTCCCCATCCTCTCCAGAACCAGGACTGATCCTGTTCTCTGGGCTTGCTGGAGAGCTGAGGCTCATCCAGATGAAAAAATCACCCCATCCTCAAATCAAAATTGCTGCCTGCAGGGACCTGGCTCCCTGCAGATGGAGCTGGGCTCACAGGAGCCTGATTTGGGGACTTGGGTTGAGGAGGAGGAGGAGGAATGGGGACCCTCAAGCCTGACTCCTGCCAGTATGATATCCCACACCCAGCTCCATGATGGGCTCTGGGGGGAGCAAACAGTGTCTCCTGCTTTGTCCCTGTGCCTGATGCTCCCCGTGGCCCAGCCAGCCCCAGGGTGGGACGGGGAGATACTGGGACAAGCCCAGCGTGGACACCACCAAGCCAAGACCCAGCCAGCCCTTGGGCACCAACACAGCCTCCAAGAGCAGAGGATGGGGGAGGTCTCATGGACACGGTCCTCGTGCCCCCCACCACGCTGCCCACCTCGGCGGTCATGCGGGCGATGAGGCTGGGCAGGATGGCCCCGCACAGCACGTTCCTCCGCAGACTGGGGTTCTTGGGGTCCTTCAGGTTGCTGATCCTGCTCCTCACGCGGTTGCGATACTTCATGTCCGTGCTCTTCAGTTCCTGGAAGATATGTGGGGTCTGTCAAGGAATCAAAGGGGCAAGGTGGGGGGATGGCAGCACTGTGGGCACCCGCTGCTGCTCCGGGCTCGGTGGTCACCAGGGCCAGTGGCCATGTACATATGGAGGTGGCCGATCTCGACAGGGCTTTGCTCCCTTGGGGACCACGTGTAGGGGAGTCTCTCCCTCCTCAGGTTCCGTAGGATGAAGCACAGCTTGAGATATGGGGAGGAAAACAATTTTTTGCATTCTCCTGCTGCGACACCCAAAGGCTGTCATGGCACAGGGACTGTCACCAAGCCACATTCAAGGCACAAAGGACTTGGCCCGCTCTCTTCCTCCCAGGCTGGCCCTGAAACTGCTGGCTGCCTGCAGGGATGCGGGCAGACAGGCTGAGGTGGCAGCTTTGGGGTCCCATGAGGCCCCAGGCACACACGGCCACAGTTTGAGATGCACCAAAAATTCAACTGTACCCAGGAGGAGGAACCACCTTGGGGCTGGTGCCAGTCTCGGGGGGCTGCCAGGAGACCCCGAGCCTTGAGCTGGGGGTGAACAGAAGTGGCTCCTTCCCTGCCAGCATGGCACAGCCCAGGCACTGCGATGGAGCTGGGCTAGGAAAAGACACAGGCACTCACAGCAGGGTCAAAAAAGATACCTTGGCTGGGTTTGGGTTTTATTTCCCCAGGGATGAAGGCAGGTCCCTGAGCAAGGGGTTTGAGGGGGACACACAGACCCCCGGAATAAAGCAGATGCCCAAGGGATGCTCTGCTCAGCATCAGCATCAGCATCGGCCTCTAACTGAGCTCTGGGCTCCCTCTGCAGGCAACGGGGACAGTAGAGCCCGTCACCCTCTGTCCTCGTCCCGGTCACCCTTTGTCCTTGTCCTCACCACCAGTTTTAAACCCACGTGTGTGTCCCCGAGCAGATGGAGCCTGGGGACCCGCAGCCCCCCCAAAGGATATGGTCTTCAATCTCTGATGCCATCTTCTCGCAGTTGACACCGAATTCCTTGTAGTCATCTAAAGGGCAGAGAGGTCAGGGGGTGACTTTCAGGAGTGAAACCAGCCATGTCTCACCATGCACCAAGAAACCCCCCAAAAAAAATCTCACCTCTTCCCCTCAATTTGTCCCAGGCACCTGATCTCTAAAAAACCTAATTTTATCCATCTTGAACCTTACAAAAACCCCATCCCCACATCTTATCAGAGACCCCACCAACCTCCTTTTCTTTCATTTTGGGGCTGAACACTGAGCTGTGAACTACAGCTCCAGTTTATTTTGGAAGTCCAGGGTGAGTTTTCTGTCACAGGGCTGGGGGTGCCCCAGGACACAGAGCCTTGCTTGTTATTGTAGGGTTGCTTCTATTAGGGCTATCCCATAGGAAAAACAACCCCGTTGGGGCTCCAGCGCCCCCCCAGACTCACTCACCATCCATGCGGAGGGCGGCTGTCAGCATCTCGATGCACTTGTCCCGCACCGAGTCCCCCGTGAGATAGCAGGGGGCCAGGAGGCAGGGGCTGGGCGAGAAGGTGGGGGTGGTGGGGGTCCGCGGTGTCTCCGGTTTGGCCTTGTTGCTGTTGGCTCTGCAGGGGCACACAGGGAGGACGGGTGGGTCCCAGGGTCCTGGCACAGCCCCGAGGGACCTGCTGGGGGTCCCATGGCAGTGGGATGGGTCTCTCTTTACCTTTCCTCTTTGCTGTCGCTGGAGTTTCTCCGGGAGCTGGTGGGAGCTGAGGAGGGGCTGGTGCCCGCAGAGGCTCTCCTGGGGGTGGCATGAGGGGGACAGCGGGGGTGACACAGAGATGGGGCAGGTAGGACAGGGGGCAGGGGCTGAGGGCAGGATCTCAGGCACCAGCACATCAATGGGAGTGCTGAGAAGGCAACAGGAATCTCCCTGGGGCAGAGGATTTGCTCCTGATGGGGAATGTCGAAGTGCACGTGGCAGGATCAGGGCTCCCAGCCATCTCTACCCACCCCAGCCGTGGGTCCCATGGTCCGAGCATCCCCAAAGGGATCCCCAAAGCATCCCCAGACTGCCCAGGGACTCCCCCTCCTTACCTCTCCCCTGATGGTTTCTTCTGTGGGGAGGAAGAGGAGGAGACGGCTAAGGTGGTGGAGGACTTCGAGTCAGCAGAGTCTCTCCTGGCAGGATGAGCCTTGTGTCAGCCCTCCCCAGCGAGGGGCTGGGGTCCCACCTCTCCCATCCCCACCCATCCCCAGCACTCACCTCTCTTTCTTGCCATCCAGAGGTGACTTCTTCAAGTACGCAGCGAGGCTCCGGCTGTCACTGGACTCTCTTCACCGCAGAAGCCCAAAGGAAGGGAGAGATGCTCTCAGTGAGCCTGGCCCCAGCATCCCCCGCTGTGCCCATCTGCACACCCCATCCTCGGCCAAGTCACCCCAAAGCCTCACCAGCCCCCAGACTGCCAGCAAAGCCTCCCCCAGGCTGGCAGTGCCCAGCAGAGCCCGGCAGAGCCTGGCGCGAGGGTCGCTGTGCCCTTCGGCAGGTACCTCTCTGGGATGGAGTCAGGAGGGTGGCCCCGGGGGCTGGTGACACGAGAGCCAGACTTGCTGGGCTTCCTAGGGACATAGAGAGAGAGTGGGGCAGGGTCAGACGAGCACTGTCCAAACAGGCTTTCCCCAGGAAATAAATAGCCCTAGAAAAGGGAAAAGAAAAAAAAAGCGCCATTTCTCCCTTCTCTGAAAGCTGCCCTAGTGCTGTCCTGGCTGCAGGCAGCTGCCCTTTGGTTCTCCAGCGGTGCTGTCGGCACCCATGGACAGAGAGAGATGGATAAACCAAATCACTAATAAGGGGCAAGCAGAGGGTGGGCTCATATCAGCTCCACCGATGCCTTGGCCACACAATTGGTGCACCCCAACAGCGGGCAGGAGCCCCCACCTCTCCTTGTGCTTCTCCCTGTGTTTCTCCGCCGAGCTCTTGGGGTGCTTCACCCCTTCATTGGGGCAGTTGGGAAAATCCAGTCCCTTCTCCTTCTTCTCCTTCTGCCCATCCATATCCTTCTCCTTCTTCCCATCCACATCCTTCTCCTTTTTTGGGGTGGTGGACTCTGGGGGACAGATTTGGATGTCACAGACATGGCCCAAACCACTGCAGGGCACGTGAGGAGCTGCACCCTGGAGTGGGGGGATGGCTGGGGGGGATGCTCAGCCCTTGGCGGGGACACAAACTGATTTACACTCTACTCCATCCCAGACCAAAAACGAGCCCTTGGAAAATCCAACAAGTCCGTGCACCACCGGGCAACGGCAGCTGCGACACACAGGGCCTGCCCGTCCCAGCTCAGCACTGATCCCACCCAGAGAGCATCAGGGATTTGGGGTGCCAGGAGAGCCTGCGGAGGGTTGGGGCTCAGGAGGGCTCCTGCCTCTCCCCAGCATCGCTCACCCAGCAGCCGCTTCCAGTTCTTGATGAGGATTTTGGCCGATGTCACCACCTCTTCATCCGCGCAGTGTTTCCGCACCGAGTTGACAGCCACCCCGATCCGTGTGGTCTGGGGACACATGGCAGGGATGTGGCCTTACGGAGGTGCCAGCTGGCATAGGGAGGGGACAGGACGAGCCAGCCCATGGGGTGTCCCCCCACCAGCTGTCCCCCACCCAGACCGCCTCACCTGGAGCAGCTGGATGGTCATGGTGTAGCCGGTGAGGGACTTGAGCAGATCCAGTGCCCCTTCCTAGAGTGGGGAGAGGCCATGGGGGCCCTTGAGGAGTTGAGGAGCCAGAGAGAAACGGGGGGCTGTGCCAAGGCAGCCCATGTACCCCCTTTCCTCTTGCTGGCACCAGGCAGTGCAGGGGAAGGCACCCCAAGGGGACACAAAGCAGCCCTGGGCCGGTCCCCGGGGAACACCTGACGCTCCGCAGCGATGCGCTCATAGAAAAATCCCAAACCCAAATCCTGCCAGATCGTCCCACCATGGGGTCACGTCTCCCAGCTGGGAAGCAAGAGCTTCCCCTTAAAAGGGGAAAACCCCTCAGTAACGAAACCGTGGGGAGCTGAGGACAGCTGAGGGACACTTGAGTGTCCCCACACAGGGGTGCGAGGGGCCGTGGGACACACACCCCGGGCTTTCAGCCTGACCCCCAGACACACGGTGGCTGCAGGGCTAAACATAGCCCCGGCACGGTGCCCTCCTCCTTATCCTCCTCCTCTGTGGTATTTTTAGAGGCCCAGGAGCAGACCCCAGCTCACAGGTATAATCCTCCCACGAGAGGGGACAGCGCCGTGCCAGGCTGGACCCCCTCATCCCACCATGAGGAGCTGGATCGGGTCCTGCCAATACGATGGGTGCAGGGGACATCCCCCCACTGCAGCCAGACCCTGCCTTGTCCCCCTCCCCGAAGCACAAGCACGGGGGTGCGGGGCAGGAGGGGTGAGCAGGATCAGTCCCTTGACCCCGGGGTAAATCCCGGTGGGGAGCAGAACCCGTGTAGCTCTCGGGGGGTCTGATTCAGTTCAAAGCACTGTCATCCCAAATAAACCCCCAGATCTGGGGGCATGAAAGTGCTGCTCCCCCCCCCCGACTTGGGAGCCTGCACCTTGTTGGGGCAAAGGCCGGTGGAAATGGTCAAATATTAACTTTAAGGGCTGGGCTCAGCTCTGCTCGCCCATGCGTAACCGGATCACCGGGATCCCCGGATGGATCCTCGCCTGGTGCAAAGGGTGGCAGGGCCAGATCCTGGCTCCCCCCTGGCACGCCATCACCAAAGCCACCCGGGAGCCACCGCTCGGGCCCTTCCCCTCCTTTCGCACGCTTGCACACGCTCGTGCAACAGGGGTTGGGGCTGGGGGGGTGGGTTGTGCCCTCCCAGCCTGGTCCCCAACAAGGAGTTTTCCCTTGCACGGGGCTGAGCCCGCAGCACCAGCGCCGGCCCCGATCGGGTGTTGGTGGCCGGGCTGGTGGCCAAGCACCTGTCGCCCCCGTTTGCCCACAGTCCTGCGCTGCTGAGGGGTGCCCAGAGCTGCCACCCCTGGGACAGACTCCCCCCACTTGCCCCAAATCCCAACAGCCAGGAGCAATGGGGTGCAGGACCGCCCCGAATTGGAAGCAAAATAAAGTACCCTTGGGTGCTGGCCCCGACCTCACGAGGCTGGGCTGGGGCGGCGCAGGCAGCACCCCGGGGTGCTGGTGGCACTTGTGGGTGCTCAGCACCCCCTGAACCTGCTCAGCCCCTCCAGAACCACAAGCAACAGGAAAGGGGTGCAAAGAACACCCCCCCCCCTTTTCCCTCCCTCCCCTGTCCCGAGCCACGCTGCGAGATCCAAACACGCAAGCACACGCATGTAAATATGGACACGCATGTAAAAAAGCACGCGTGTGCAAATTTGCACACCCGCTCTGAGGGGCTCAGCCGCCTTACCGTGCTCTTCCTGGCCACCATCTTATCCAATTTCTTGGCAATGCGGACCAGCTCCTCAGCGGGCCCCATGCCGGCGGCTCGCGGCTTGCCGGGCTTCGGCGGCCGCTGGAGCACAACCGAGGCGGCAGCAGGCAGAGCTCGGCGCTGCCGGCATGGGGGGGCGGGCAGGGGCGGGCGGGCAGCCGGGTGCGAAGCAGCGGCCGGGCTGGGAAGGAGCAGAGAGGAGGGAAAAAAGGGGGAAAAGAAAGGGAAGGGAGAGAAAGCAGAAAGGAGGTGGGGCTGTCCCGGCCAGTTATAAACTCTTGCCAGGCAGGCAAAATAGCACGGGGGAGGGCTAAATATAGCCGAGAGCGCCGGGCAGGGCCACGATTGCAGGAGCTGGGGGGAGGCGCACGTTGGGGTGCACCGGGACGCGCGTCCGTCCCCGCCAGAGGGGAGCCCGGGGGTGCCGAGGCGGCTGCCAGTGCCGGGGCTGGAGCCCGGTGCTGGCAGGGAGAGGGCCCAGGCTGTGGTTCTGCCGCCGGGATGGCTCAGCCGGGGCTTCCCGAGGGGCAGGGGGGCAAACGCTGCAGGCCCGGGGGTTGTTCTTTCCAAACCCGGCGTCTTGCGGCGGCGACTTCCCTGGGGAAACAACCTGCGGCGACAAATGACACCCCAACACCTCCTGCAGCCCCTTAAGCCAGGCGAGGGCTAAGCCTGCACCAGTGGTTGCTCTGCTGAGCCCCCCAGGAGCATCCAGTGCACAGTGTGCCCACCCAGGCTGGGTGCCAGGACCCCCCCCAGCACAGGCAGCAGTGGGGGGGGGCACAGCGGTGAGGATGCTGTCCCCAGTCTCAGGTGGCACAGGCAGTTGGGGTGGGTGGGTGACAGCAAGGGTGCCACCCTCACTTGTCCCTGCGCCACCACCCACGGAGGGGGCCATAGGGTGAGGAATCCCCTCTGTGCACACATGGGGGATGCCTGTGACCCAGCCTGGGCCCACACAGCTGCCCAAAACCCAAACTGGTGCGCCCACACGCACACACAACCCCCCCAAAATAGTGCTCCCCACACACAACCCCCCCAAAGCCAAGGGTCCCCTCCCCGATGGGCACCAGCAGGTCACAGAGACCCCCATGCCCAGGATCCTCTGGGGTCTGTCACCAGCATCACTTGGGGCACCTCTACATCCACCCAGGCGCTTACAAAAATGATGATTTTATTAGAAACTAGAGACAGAAACATTTTTTTAAAAAAGGTCATTTTTTGAGATGAAACATTAGATGCACAAAGGAGAAGGGGGAGAGAGTAAACTGGGGGGAGGGTATGGAGGCAGGTGGCTCCTGAGGGGCACCGGCATGGGGGGACATTGGTCCCAGAAAAATCTGCAAGATCCCCTTGGAGAGACCCCCAGGGCTGGGGCGGTGATCCAGCACCCCCCCCAGGCAAGAGACATGGGGCTGGGGCTCTGCAGTGCCACCTGAACCCCCCCCCGCCCCTCTCCAGATCAGGAAACAGCCAACTCTGGGGGAGCTCTGAAGTATCCCCAAGCCCCACCAGCATCAGCCTCTCCCAGAGCCCAGGGGGCACCGGACACCCTCCAGCCGCCCCCAGGCAAGGTCAATAAAAGCCCTTTCCTATTCCCTGCCCATCCCAAAGGCTTCACAGTTGGGGTAGAAAAGGCAGCCAGGGGGAACACAGGGCCCAGGACAGAGAGGGGGGACCATGGCTCCCCAGCAGAGGAGGGTGGGGGGCACCAAGTGCAGGTCCCCCATCGCCAATTCCTTGCAGACAGGGGAGAAGAAAGCCCCGGGGATGGGCAGAGCCCACAGAAGGGACGGGAGAGCAGTGGGAGCAGGGGGCCAGCACAGAAACCTCAGCCCACTAGTGCAGCGAGTGTGTCTGTGCTCTGCCCTACCCTTCAGCTCTCCCCAGCTGCCATCCATGGCCGGTATTCCCAGCTCAGGGGGGGTGTCTCTGAACCCCGCCTTGCAGAGCAGTGTCCAGGCAGGCTGGATGGTCCCATGCCAGGGTCTCGGGCACATGTCCCTCATAGCCTGGCTCTGCCAAGGGGACAGGGATAAAAGGGGCCACCGCCACCCAGTCAGTCTTGCAAGAGGTGGACGCAGCTGGCTGGGAAGACTCCGGTGCGGGAACCGTCACCCTCGATGAAGCCAACCTGGGGGTGCAGAGAGTGGGGGGGTCAGGGGGGGTAGGAGTCCCATCTTGGGCAGCTTTAGGGATTTAGAGAGGCAAAGCCATGGTGATGCCTCAGCAGGAGCCCCCCCAGACCTCCTCCATGCACAGATGGGGCAGGGGACACCCATCTATGCCCCCCATGAACACCCAGCCTCCTCCTGAAGAAAACTGGGGGGAGCAGGGAGCAGGGATGGGACCCCAGCACCCATCTGTGCCCTGCTGACACTTACCCAGCTCTGCTCGTCCTCCTCCCGTGTCACCACGATCACCTCTCCCTTGGAGAAGGTCAGCTCTCGCGCTTTGTCCCCCTTGCAGTCAGCCACCGCCTTCACCCGCTTCTGCCTCCCCTTGGCCTGCCCGAGCAGAGGAGTGGGCGAGGGGGTGACAGACCCCCCGCAAGTCCACCTCCAAGGGCAGTGAGGGAATGTGACACCCCTGATCCCTCCATCCACCACCGCAGGATATGGGGAGCTGGGTTGCTTGGGGATGCAGAGGGTGACTCCCCCCACACACAGACACACACCATTGCAACCCCTCTGAGACCCCCCCGAGTCGTAGGACCTACCGGAGCAAATCTCCTGGGCATGGGCACGGGGGGCACCTTGCTCAGCACAGGGTCCTCGGGGAGACCAGGGCTCTGGGGGGACACGGCCGACCCCGCTTTGCCCACCACACCACTGATGCGCCGGTACGAGCGGGTGCTCTCGGAGCTGCCAGGGACAGCGGGGACAGTGTCATCCCCTCTCTGCTGGTGCCTTCTCCTGCCCCATTCCCCATCCTGCGAGGTCTCAGGGGTGTCAGGGCTCCCCCATGGGACCCAAAGGAGCAGGGTCCCACCCACAGCCCCCAGGTGCTGGTGGAGAAGGGCCCCAGCACCCATCCTTCCTCAAACAAGCCCATCCCACCACAACTTTCAAAAAGAGAAAAAAAAAAACCAATTTGATAATTTGCAGTGGATCTTGACCTTGCGGTCACCCCCAAATAATCTGTGTCACCTTCTCAAGGGACAACCCAGCACCCCCATAGCTGCTCTTGTCCCCCTCCTCTGTCCCAGGGTCAGCATTCCTTGGGGACTCCAGGTCAGGGTGGGGACCCTTTTGCTCTGCGCCCCCCAGGGACAATTTGGGGTTCTCCACACCCAGGGTGGGACCAGCAGGGGTTGAAGCTGATTTGCCAGCACCACACAATGACTCCCCAACACCCAGCGCACCCCCACGCTGGGGAGGGCGGGGAGGTGTCCCTACCCAAATTTGACGGGGGGGATGTCAGGGGCCATGCTGCTCGGTGGGGGCTGCCCGGGTGGGGGGCTCAGCTCCGTCCCCCGCCGCGTGCTGCTGGTCTCCGTCTCTGAGCGGGTCTCCCAGTACGCTGCCCGCCGGCTCTCACTGGGGCTGCAGGGACCGGGGGCCGGGGGGCCGGCGGTGCCATCCAGGGCCCCCACGCTGCCGGCGGAAAGGGGGCTGCGCAGTGCCAGAGCCTCCGCAACCCCAGGGAAATGTGGCTCCGACGCCTGCCGGGGAAGCTCGGGGCGCTCTGGGAGGGGGACACACGGAATGGGGACAATAAACCTAATGTCCAGGTGAAGGGACAGCCCCACCGTGGGTGACACCCCCCCCCGCCACGCCCTGACTCACCAGTGGGGCTGTGGCCGGGTTTGGGGCGGGAGCCGCCCCGCGTGGGGTTTTTGAGGGGCAGCGGCGGGGGGATCTCCTCGCTGTGGGCCCGGCGGGGCGCGGGGCGCGAGGGCACCAGGATGCTCTCGTAGGTCTTGTTGGTGATGTCCATCCCCATGCAGCTCCAGCGGGTCTGGGGGCAGGCGGGGGGGGGGCTGGCGGCCAGTGGCGATGTGCCCTTGAAGGATCGCTGGAGGGGGCTCACCTGGGGGAAGAAGCCTGGCTCCAGGGCTGCCCCCGCTGCTGCCAGCCCCCCCAATAGGGTCTGCACCCCCCCAGCGCCCTTGCTGGGGACATGGGGTCCCCCCACTTGCCACCATCCCCCAGGCACCTTCTCCTCCAGCTCGTCCTCGCTGTCGTAGGGGAACTCCTGGGGGGGGTCCCAGTCGTAATCGACGTGGATCTGCAGGGAGAGCTTCCCTGCCTGCGCCTGCTCCAGCTGCCAGACAGGGCAGGTCAGGGGGGTCTCAGCACCGGGGGATAAGTTCTGACAGCCCCCCACTTCTATGCTAGCCCTCCCCCAGTGCTCCAGTCCCCTCACCCCAGCCTGAGCATCTCCCCCATCCCTCCATCCCACCTACCAGCTCTTCACACTCGGTGTGCTTGAGCCTCCTCGCCACGTCCAAAGCCGTCTCGCCCGCCGCATTCACTGCCCGAGGGACAAAAGGGGCCAGATCCAGGTTACAGCCTCGCCGCTCTTCTCCCACCAGAGAGCCCCAAAACCCCCCACCCCAACCCCATACCCGTGGTGAAGGCGGCTTTGCCCTTCAGGAGCAGCTTGAGGCAGTTGGGCTTGTTGTAGAGCGCGCCGTAGTGCAACGCCGTGTTCCCGTCCTGCGTTACCCGGTCCAGTGTCCCCCTGCGCAGGGCCAGTGGCAAGAAATTCAAGGCTCAAGAGCCCACGAGCATCAGTCTCCCGCATTTGTGCAACCTCCTCCCTGTAGGGGAGCGGGCAGGGGACACTGCGAGCACCTGGGGACGCACCCGTTCTGGATGATGAAGTCCACCAGAGGAAGGGATGATCTGTCGGCGTGGCGCACGGCCATGTGCAACGCCAGCTCACCTGGGTCCTGCCAAGAGATGGAAGGGAGAGGAGAGCTGGACCCAAGGATGCTTCATCTCCCCTGAGACAAGTGGAAAGGAGAGCTGGACCCAAGGATGTTTCATCTTCTCCAACATGGAGGGAAGAAGAGAGCTGGGCCTGAGGATGCTCATCTTTCTAAGGGCACATCTCCACCCAAAGGCCAGGAAAACCCTGAGCATGGGCACCCAGAGGGGGGAAAAAATCCATTTACACTGCCCAGCAGAGAGAGTAGGGTGGCTGTGGCAGCATGGAGCTCACCTGGCCCTCGGGGCTGGGCAGGGGCTTGGCCAGATCGTGGCCCTCGGCAAAGGCCTGGAGCAGGGCCAGGAGGTCGCGGGCGCGAATGGCTTCCCAGAGGCGGTGGGGATCGTCGCGGCCGCTTTTCTGCACGTAGCGCCGCTCCATGTACTTGGCCATGATGTACTCCTTGCGGGCGGCCCTGCGGGAAGGGACAGGCATGCAGACCAGACCCCCCCTTATCCCCACCGCAGCTGGAGGCACCCTGGGCTCCTGTCTCCTCCTGAAGCCTCAGGATCAGGGGGAAGCCTTAAAAAAAGGTGCAGATCTCCACCAAAATCCCGGCGGTGACAGTAGGATCCCCTGTCTCCCATTCCCAGGCTGTCTCAGAGCTGATGGGCAGCAGCACAGGGACGAGGGCAGGCCATGCACTGTGCATTCCTCCTCCTCCTCCTCCCAGCTCACCCCAAGCCCCCTGGCCAGCGGCCGACTCACATATCGCTGCTGGCCGAGGGCTTGGGGCAGTCCTGCGCGGGCAGCGTGGCCTCCATGATCTCGTTAAAGCGGGTGTTCCCGACGCTGACAGCCAGCTGTGGTGAGAGAGGGATGGGGGAGATGAGCCTTCCCGGCCACACTCACCCTGCCCCTGTCAGATCCCCATCCCCATCCTGGAGGCAGAGGGAAGGAATCCACTGGATCCCCCAGGACCCTCCCAGAGCAGCATCTGCCCCAGGGATGATGTTTTTTTCATGGCAGGGGAAGTCTGTTTTAAAAGGGAGCAAATCTGAGGGGCTGCCAGCATCCCCCCCCCGTGTTTAGCAAGAGGCTTTGCAGAGCCCCCAGACCACTGCACTGGGGGCTGCTAATTGCCACTAGGGAAACTGAGGCAAGTTTGCGAGCACTGGAGCAAACTGGACACAGGTGGGATGACAGAATCATCACAGAATCATTCAGGTTGGAAAAGCCCCTTGGGATCAGTGAGTCCAACCCTCAGCCTGACTCTACAAAGTTCTCCCCTACCCCATATCCCCCCACAGCTCATTCAAACGACCCTTGAACACCCCCAGGGATGGGGACTCCCCCCTCCCTGGGCAGCCTCCTCCAGGGATGGAGCAGGAGGGATGAACGCTGTGTCCCAGGAAGTCTGGGAGCTGCAGAGGGTGATCTCCAAGCTCGAAGAGCAACTTACCAGCAGCTCGGAGGTGCTGAGGACGTCCAGGGTGAGGGACTGGATGCGGGAGTAATGCACACCCAGCTCGCGATGGATGCCGGAGCACTCGATGCACGTCAGGATGCCCAGATTGGTGGAGAGCCACGTGGGGTCTGCAGGGGGGAGCGGCGTGGGGCTCAGCATCACCACCCAGCCCAGGGTACCCAACCCACACCCGGAGGGGACACAAGCTGAGCCCTGACCTACCCGGGGCCCCGCAGTCACAACACTGTTTGTTTCCTGGCATGTTCTTCACCTCGCCGATGACCAGCTTGGTGAGCTCCTGCACGCCGCCGTCCGCCCCGCTGCCCGCTGCCGCCCCGCCACCATTGGGCTCCCCCTTGAAGGCGTTGCTCAGAGCTTCGTCCTTGCTGTTCTGCAGCACTGAGACCCACCTGGGCAGGAGGGAGCCTTGTCAGGAGGAGGCAGAGGAGGAGGATGGGGAAGGCAGAGCAGGATCTGGCACCGCAAGGAGTGGGGATGGGCTGTGGCACTTACACAACGCACTCCTGCTCATCCTCCGCTTGGAAGTGATATGTCCTGTTGTCTGCAGGGATGGGGAGATGGGGAAGAAGGTGAATAGGGGGGTTTGGGGATACCCAAGACCACAGGAAGGGGCTGAAACTACTCTAAAGAGGCTGCTTTAAAATAAAATCAAATCACTACATGTCACTCATCCATCACCCGAGCCCCGTTGCAACCTCTTTTTGTCTTGAGCTTGCTAGATCTCATTGGAGAGGTTGGTCCTTCCTCCACAAAGGCAGCTGGGGAGATGCCCAGAGCTGGATTAAAAGGGCAAAGGGTGCCCAGGTGCTGTGGCAGGGCTGGCGGAGGGCCAGCCGGCCTCTGGGAAAACCTGCTCAGGATGTTCTCCTCCAAAAAGGGAGCTGCCATCTGCAGCTTGGCCACCTCTGGGTCAAACACAGCCACCCCAGCTCCAGCATCCCGCTCCGGGCACTCACGCGTCACCAGGTCAAAGCATTTCTTCTCCTCGGCATGGGGCCGCACTTGGCAGGTGAGGAGGTTCAGCTTGACAGGGGGACGGTTTATCTGCCAGGTGCGAGGACAAGAGGCAGGTTAAAGGACTGGGAAGGGGTGTGACAGAATCACAGAATCATCTGGGTTGGAAAAGCCCTTGAGGCTCCTCCAGCCCAAGCATGACCCTCACCCTGACCGTTCCCAACTCCCCCAGATCCCTCAGCGCTGGCTCAGCCCGACTCTTCAACCCCTCCAGGGATCCCGGGGACTCCCCCCTGCCCTGGGCAGCCCATTCCAACGCCCAACAGCCCCTTCTGCACAGAAATCCTTCCTCAGAGCCAGCCTGACCCTGCCCTGGGCAGCTTGAGGCCATTCCCTCGGGGCCTGGCGCTGGGGCCTTGGCTCCAGAGACTCATCCCCCCTCTCTGCCCCCTCCTGGCAGGGAGTTGCAGAGGGCCAGGAGGTCTCCCCTCAGCCTCCTCTTCTCCAGACTGAACCCCCCCAGTTCCCCCAGCCGCTCCCCAGCAGACCTGTGCTCCAGACCCTGCCCCAGCTCCGTTGCCCTTCTCTGGCCACGCTCGAGTCATTCAATGGCCTTTTTGGGGTGAGGGGCCCAAAACTGAACCCAGTCAGCGAGGGGCGGCCTCCCCAGTGCCGAGCCCAGGGCTCAGATCCCTTCCCTGTCCCTGCTGGCCACGCCAGTGCTGACACAAGCCAGGATGCCATTGGCCTTCTTGCCCACCTGGGCACACTGCTGGCTCCTGTTCCACTGGCATCACCAAGCAACAGCAACTCTGGTGGGACAACAACTACTCCCAGAGGGTCCATCCTGGAATAACCACGTGAACGGGACCCTCTCTGACCCTTTGCAGCACGGATAGGACACGGAGATGTCCCTGAGCTGCCATCTCTGGCCCTGCTGCAGTTCTCAGCCTCTACCAGCAAGGGGCAGCAACCCCCTCCCAAACCACCCCAGCCCCTTTGGCCTTGTCTGGTACCTCAATGCCCACCTCGCTGCCCCAGCCAAACCCACCATCCCCTCCCATTGACACCTATCAAACATGAGGGACCCCCGTTCCATACATCCAGTCCCAGCTCATACTAAATTTTAAGCCAGGCAAATCTGTGACCAGTTTGGGCAAAACTAAACCTGAAATCCAACGGATACCAAGGCTCAAAGGGTGACTCCAAGGGGCAAGATTGCAGCCCCCCCCTGCTCCTCACCGTGCTGTGGGAGATGGTCAGGCAGCCGTACTTCACGCCGCACTTCCTCTTCTGCCACACTTTGCGGATCCTGAGGAGGAAGAGGAGGACTCAGGACACGTTGCACAGCCCTGACCACCCACATCATCCGCTGCCTAAACCACTCTGAGCAGCCCTCAGCAGAGGCCTGATGGCTGTCTGGACGTGTGGTTCTGCTTCCTGTAACCCACAGAGCACAATTTGTCCCGCTGAGCGGCCTGGCCACGGGCCATGCTGGCCAACAGCATCACAGATCTGGTAGCCCCAGTTCAGCAAATCACATAACCATCCACTTAAAACCTGGTGCCCATCACCCTGAAGTCCACTAAAAGGTGGAGATATCCTCCTTGCAGCTTTAAGGGTTTTATTTTTTCACCCTAGACGATCCCACCAGGATGCTTTCTCCCTCCATGCCCAAGAAACAAGGAATTTCTTCCCCTCCCACCAGCCGCACAGCACACAGCTCTTCAGGGTGAACTAAGCACTGGGTGGCTGTTCCTGAAGACCCACATCTGAGGATGCTACACCCACGCCACACCAGCCACTGTGCCCAGCCCAGGAGAGCATCCCAGGAGAAGCACCCCAGGCATCAGAACCTGCCAGGGGCATTCAGATAAAGGGGCTGATGACACCAACGCATCATGGGGGAAGGTCCCCTGCACCACCTCCAAACCTCCTCCTTCCCCAACTGCAGTTGGAGACCCACCAACCCCTGACCACCAGCTCTCAGGTCTCCTCCAGCCTGGGGAAAAAAAACCCAACATTCCCCAAGCGCTGATGGATGCTTAAGACCAGATGGGGCCAATTTCACCCAAAGACCTGTCAAACAACAAACCAAAAAACTCACCCAAACAGTTCCACCTCGGGATGTCCCAGCCCTAGGGCCTCCCCCCAGCATGGTGCTCTCCCAGCCCAAAGCAACACTGGGACGGAGCCGGGAGCTCTCTGGACAAATAACACTCATCCTCACCCATCGCTCTTCTTGTACAGAAATCCCGACTTCTCCGTCCCATACTGCTTGTTCCCTTGGTGCTGGTGGATGCTGTAGCCGCTGCCAGAGTTCTTCCTGCTCAGGTTTTCCTGAGCTCACCCAGGGGGGGAAAAAAAAAAACATTTAAAAAGGAAAGCGAGAGGTGCAGAGGCGGCTGCTACCCCCATCCTTAGGTGGGTGCAGTGTCCGTCAGGATGCCAGAGACCCCCATCCCCTCCCAGCCTCTGAGTACCACCCAGATCTCCTGCTCTGCTCCCATGGATGTCCCCTTTGGTCCCCACCTCCCATTTCCCTGCTGCTCCCCGTGCCCTAACTAACCGCGGGGCACTCACCCCTCCTTAGCACCCAGCACCCTCCCAACCTTCCTTCCCGGCTCCCCCCTGCCCACCCCAGGCTCTCACCTCCTTGCTCTCCAGCTGCAGGATGCTGCGGAGGGAATCACGGGTCTGCGTGAGCTGCTTCACCTCCTCCTCTTGTGCTTGGTGGAGCTGGAAAGGGAGGCAGCTGCCCTCACTGCACTGAATGCGGGCGTTCTCAGGGGCTGGCACCTCGGGGGACACGTCCGAGCGACGCTGGATGGAGGCGGGGGGGCCTTACCGCATGGAGGGACACAGCAAGCTTCTCAATGAAGGGGTAGAGGTTCTGGGCAGCCTTCCAGCCGTCTTGGAAGAAACTGGGCATTTATTTAATGTGATTAAGATGCAGATGGGGAGGATGGAAGAAAAAAAAAAAAAAAAAAGAGGTTTTTTTAGAGAAAACGTGGCAGGAGACCATAGCAACCCCCCTGGGAAGCTGCTCTTGCTCTTGATGCTTCTGGGACCTGGAGAGATCCCACCAAAGGCCAAAAGCAGCACATGGGGTCTGGATACCCCAAATATTTGGGATGTTTGGGATGCAGGATTGGCCTCTTGTTTGATGCAAGCTCATCCCATTATGGACCGGCCCTTTTGGAGGCCAGATCCTGGGGGTCTCTGGGTCTCAGCCACAGTCAGGATCATGTTCTCGGCAAACATGACTGTCCCCTCCCTGCCTCAGTTTCCCCACTTGAGAGCTGGAGAAGACGACATGACACCCACATCCTGCTACTCCAGCCTCATGGAGCAACGGGAAAGGCAAGGGGATGTTAATCCTTGCTCCGAACGCCCTCGCTATGAGCCCCACGGCTAACAGCAGAGCTGCTCGGCTGAACTCATCCCTGGAAATCTATCCAGAAACCAAATCATCGGATATATCCCAAGCCAACCCCCTTCCTCCAGCCCCCATGGACACATTTACAGCTCCTCAAGCCAACAAAGCACGTTTCAACTCCTCAGCTAAGACCATAGAGTGACAGGCTCTGCCCAGCCCTTCACCAACAGCTTTATGGAGCTGGGATGGGAAAAGGTGCCCCCAGACCCTCACAGGATGTCCCAGGGGTGACAACAGACCCCGGGGATGAACCATCTTGACCCAGGTGGCACCTACTTGTGCTGAGCATGGAAAAACTTGATAAGGCTCTGCAGGAAATCTGGTCCCTGCTTCATCTGAGACTCGCTGGCTTTGAGCAGGTACTGGAGGAGGAGAAGACACCCAGTTAGGTGATGGAGATGAGGCCCGGCTGAAAATACCCTGGAGGAAAAAGCAAGATCCTGCCCGGCCCTCGCCTCTCTTCCCGGCATGGGGAGGAGGGTTAAAACACTGGCTGGGTTTCAAGAAGTCGAGTCACGACGCTGGATTTGAAAGCAGCTCACTGGGGACCACCCTCAGAAAACCTGGCTCTGGAAGTCCTCCAAGCCCTGAAAAGTTCAAGGACCAAGGCAGGCCCCCGGGGTTTCCAGTCGAGCATGCTTCTCCCGCTGCTCATTACTTCTGGAGTTAATAAATAACCAAAACCCAAGGCAGCTTGCAAAGAAAAAAAAAAAAATAGCCCAAATGTTTTTTAAGACATGACCCCTTTGCTCCCAAAAAATCAGCTTTCAAGCAGCGAGCGCCTGCGGCACATCAGCCCCGGAGGTCTGCCGTCCTCGCGGAGGTGTCCCGTGGGATGGGGAATTTCAGCTTTTTGCATCAAACCCATCCATCAGCTGCAGGCAGAAAAGGCAAGACCCAGAGCCTTGCTCACCCCGAGCAAAATAAGGGAGGGAAGAAATTTTCCCCCTGCAAGCTCCTCCCCGGGCCCGCACAGCTGCTGGAGGATGGTTTCCAGCACCAGGCGAGGGGAGGGGAAGCAGCCCCGAGCTCCGAGGGCTTTCTGTGGTGGGGAAGCACCACGGCAGGATAGAGCCCCCAGGATGGAGCCTCCTGGTGCCCTGGGGTACTCTGGGCCCCGCTGCCCAGGGAGGGGTCACCTGGGCTGGGGAGGGATGTTAAACTGCTCCGTGTAAACTGGAGCTGTAAAGCCAAGGTAGCACCCAACCCAGAGCCCCAGGGTGCCTGGTGCCAGCTGCACCCCCTGAACAGAGTCCCAGCTGGAAAAGGCGACCAGTGCCCGGCTCCTGCGGGACTTCCCTGCCCTGTTACCCACGTCCCAGGGCGATGGTGGCAGAGGAGGGTCACAGCCAGCGGCTGGCTGAGACCCACGAGCACAGGGATGCTCCCAGCATCACCAAGGTACAGGTCCAGCTGCATCCACCCACCCCACGGCTGTGTGGTTGGGGGGGTGTGAGGCGGCCCACAATGGGAGATGCAACCGCCCCACACGTCACCCCTGGGGAGAAATCGCATCGTGCCCCCACCCCAAGAAGCAGCAAACACCAGCCGCTTATAAACCCACACGCAACACACCCGCCCCAGCCCTGGCCAGCCCCCAAGAAGAGTTGCCCCCCCCATTTCCAGGCTGCCTCCCCAAGAAAGCAGCAGCAGCCTTTGTGCACGCCAGCACACACATGTGCCCGCTCACACGCAGCCGCTCTTTGCGGGGCTGCCGGCAGCGGCCCCTCCCCGGCCGGGCTGCAGCTCCGCCGTTTCCATGTGCTGTTATTTATTTCACAGTGGTGCTATTCAAGGGAGTTGACTCATCTGGCTGGGTCCCAGCTCCCCGGCCCCATGCTCAGCCCCAGCCCCACTGCGGCAGGCACAGCCTCCTCCCCACACCCCCTGCCCTATAACAGGGGGGGGGGCACAGGGCTGCAGCAGCCTCCAATGCTGCTGCCTGGCCCTTGGGGACATGGGAACCCCCTGGGACAACGTGCTGGGGCCTCGCCCCCTGCTCAGTGTCACTCTCAAGAGGTTTACGGGGCTGCTGGGGTGGCTGGAGCCAGGACACCTGGGTCCCTCCTCGCTGCGGGGGTCTGACACTGAGTCTCCATCCTTCACCTATTTCCATCTCACCTCCTGAGTACTGACCCCCAGGACCGTCAGGGATCTGGGGCTGCTCACAAGCCCCCCTAACCAAAACCAAGAGCAGTTTTAAGAATGGGGCAAAAGTGCAAAGCCAACCTCAGGGATATTATCCAAAAATCTCACTTTTTGCCCCAAACGCCAGCCTCTGGTTTTGCAGAGGAGAAGTAGAAGCAGGGCTGGGAGGATGTGGGTGCTGCAGGGTTACCCATGGGTGCCCTTCACAGCCACATCCCACCGGGACCCCACGATAGGGACAGGACAGGGACCCCTGAGCTGAGACCGTGCAGGGACACAAGGGGATGGGGATGGCCGAGGGTCCCGCACTGCGCCCACGCAGGGCTGCTTCGATGTGGGGATGAGGACAGGCTCCGACCTCCCCATGCTCTGAGCAGAGAGGTCCCCTGTGTCCCCCCCAGGGCCAAATAGCCTCCGTCCCCCCACCCTGGCACAGCCCCTACCTCGCACATGTGGAGCTGGAAGAGCCGCCGTTCCTTCTGCATGTCCTCAGCGACCTCCGCTGCGGACGGCTCGGCCTGGATGACCCCCGCCAAGCGGGCTCGCTCCTTCTCCTTCTCCATCTTCCCCCTGCAGGACAGGATGGTGACAGGTTGGGGAGGGGGGGACAGCCCTGCCCCAAGGGGTGTCCCATGGCAGGGAGCGGGGGAGGGCTATGGTGGGGATGGGATCAGGAGAAACATCTCCAGCCTCTGGAGCTGGAAAAGGCTGAAGCAGAGCCCTCCCGATGGCAAACCAGCACCAGTGGTGCTGGCTGTGGCCCCAGGACAAAACACCTTTGTGTAGAGTGGGATTAGGTGGATTTTGCTGGAGGCAGCAGGTTCCTTACACTTTGGTCTCATAATCCTTCCAGGCCTTTTCGATCTGCTTCTTGGAGTCCTGCAGCAAAAGCAGAGAGGCGATGACAGCCCTCAGGGAAGGCAAAAGACCCGACAGCACCAAAGCGGCTTTGCTCTGCATCACTGCGCCCTGCCCTGCTCCTTGGGGACCAGGGATGTCCCCACCGGGTCTTCACCCCTGTCACTCCCAACCCTCACTGCTGCCATCCAGCCCCAGGTCCTTGCTCCCTCCTTCGTGCCACAGGCACGAGCTGAGCCCATTAGTGGGGGGTCTTGCTGCAATGTGTCCCCAAACTGGTGACCTGCAGCCCCAGAGCCTTGGGGACAGTGCTGGAGGGGACTCACCAGGCGCCCGTCCTTCAGCTGCCCCTTCAGCAGGCTGTCCAGGGGGAAGGAGACGATGTTATTCAGGTTTTGCACCTGCGAAGGGTAGAGATGGGGTTACCCGATGGGGGTGCCCACCTCAGGGCAGGCTGAGGAACAGGAGCCTCAGCTCCTTCCCGGCACTGGGAACGTGTGTCCCCCTCCCCAGGTCCATCGCTACCCCGTGAAGGGTTAAAGAGGCTGGAAGTAGGGCCGGATCCAGGCACAGGGCAGGCCGGGGCTTGTTGGAGCTGGCTGCAAGATGTCTGACGTGGGGCCCTTCCCACAAACCACACTAGCGCCGCGGCTGCCAAAGCCAAAGCTGCTCCTCCCCCTGCCACCCCGTCCCTGTCCCTGTCCCCCCACAGCCCAGCACCCGGTGATGGCACCAGCCCCCTCCATGGCCCCGAGATGCAAAGAACTCCCCCGCCACGATGTTGAAGGGGCTTCCCAAAGCGTTCCCTTTCCTGGGGTTTGGGGACAGCAGCGCAGCCACTGCCATCCCCACCAGGGCCACGCAGGGGTCTGCGGTGGGGACGCACGAGCCCGCTCCGGTCCCGGCGTCCCTCTGTGTGCCCCACGGGGCAGCACCCCACTTCAGCTGTGAGAGCAGCTCCAGCGCCCACGCGGGACCTCCCCGCTGCACCCAGATTTCTTTTAAAGGCTCCCACAGGTGTTGGTCCCCAGAAGCACCCAGGGAGAAACCCAGTGCTGGGGCAGGGGTCCAGCCCTGAACGTGAGGGGACAGGAACTCCCCTTCCTGGGGGGGATGGGGGACCCCATTTTTGACAGCTCCAGGGGGACTCTGGGAGGGAAAACCTGACTTTTCGGATCTGGTTGAGGTCCCAGCACATAATCCCGCTCTGGGGAGAGCAGGGGGAACATGACAGCAGCAGTGGGGTGGGAGGTGGGGGGCCAGCACTGCCTTCACCCAGGCACTGGTCTGACTCCTCCACCAGGACGGATCCTGCAGAGCCCCCCAGAGCACGGGGGTCCGGCCGGGCTGGGACAGCTGGGATGGGGAAAGGGAGGAGCGGGGAGGCCCGGACTGGGGTAACTGGGAGAGGAAGGCGCCGAAATCTGAAATTCTTGCTGGGGGAAGGGCAGCAGAAATAAATCTCCTCCTTAAGCAGAGCCAGCAGCCAAAAACACCCCTTGGGGAGGGATTCGAAAGGGACCAGAGAGGGGCCCAGCGAGAGGGGCCCAACAGCATGGGACCCCCCAAGGGCTTCACCGCTGGGCGTGCACAGACCCAGCTCCCTCCAGGAGCCGACTCCTCTGCCGGAGCCATTCCCGTGGTGGGGAAGGTGCTGCCGGTTCAGCTCGCAGCCGCCCCTGCCTGCCTGCCTGCCTCCCGCCCGGCCGCGGCTCCCCAAGGCCCCGCTGCGCAGCTCGGCGTGGCTTTGATTTGCTTCTTGGCAGAGGAGATCAGAGATGCAATTGATGTGAGAAAAAAAAAAAATAGAAAGAAAGGGGAAAAAAGAAAATAGCAGCTCCAACCGCCCATCGAATCCCAGCGCTGGTGTTCCCAGCAGAGCTGGGAATGAGCTGTAAATCCAGCAACAGGGGTATCAGATGGCCTGGGAGCACTGGGAGTGTTTTCCTGAGCCCGGGATGGGAGCTGGGGATTGCTGCCTGTGGTAGAGGGCAGCTAAACTGGGAGGAGTGGGGCTGCACTGGGTGGTTTTTGCAAATCCAGATGGATCCTGGAGATTTCCCCTGGCTTAGCAATAGCCAGATGCAGAGAAGAGCCTGAGGCTGCACTGGAGACTCCATGAACCCCGCGATCCCCCCTGGGTGGTTAAATCCTCCCCCTGATCTCGGCAGCGTGCCAGGAGGACGCGGGGGCAGCTCACCAGGTTCTTGAAGAGCGCCGTGACCTCACGGGTGAAGACGGCCAGGTTGAGGAAGCCGGTGGAGAGCTCGTGGTTGTTCTGGGAGAGGTGGTTGTTGCCGAAGTTCTCCAGGGCTTCGCTGTACTGCTCCTCGTTCTCCACGTGGGCTGTGCAGGGAGACACCGGTGAAGGACACCGGGTGGCCCTGCAGCACCCCATCCCCGGAGATGGTCACATCACGAGGTCCCACCAGCACCCAGCACCCATCTCCCCATCCCTCTGTAGCAAAGCCGGGCTGATCTTGCTGCAGGACAGCAGTGGTGCACCCTAAACATCCTCCCTAAGGTTCTCAGTTTCCTTTTTTTACATCTTTTTAAGACAGTTTTTGGCACCCTATCACGTTGCCAGGCTGGCTGGCTGCAAGCACCCATGTCCCCCTCACTGACCAGCACCCACGGCCATCCCACTGTCCAGCAGCATCACCCCAAGGACAGATGTGACCAGCGTTGGTGGCAGATGGGACCATCACAGACCCCGGTGGCCCGGGGATGCCCATCATCTTTCGAAGCACAACTCACTGAGCCCGGAGATGTGAATGGCTTTCACATATTTCCTGATCCTCTGGAGTATGGCTTGGTCCCCATCCAGGCTCTGCGAAAGCGAAGAAAGAAAACAAACGGAGCTCGTTAGCCTTGCCAAGCGCGGCCGCTGCTCCCCCCAGCCCAGCTGGCCCTTGCAAAGGCGGCTGCTCTGCCATGCAGATGTGTGGGGCAGCAGCCAAGCTCCCAGGGCTGGGAGAGGATTTGGAGGCATCCCGGGGACGCCGGAGTCACAGCGTCCTGCCAGTCCCCTGCCAGGCCTGTGGTCCCCATGGCTTTGGCTCCCAGGCAGGGCTTTGGCTGCCCCCGGAGAGGCCGGGTTCGAGCAAGACGGTAGCAGGGGATGAGAGGCTTGGCCAGAACGCCCAGCGCCTCTTTGCATCCCAGCAGCTTCCAGCAACCATGGAAAATGCCTCCCTGGCTCTTGCAGGGGCTGTTTCAACCAAGGAGGGGATGAAGCATCACGTAGCAGGAATACACCAGCCTGTCCCCACCACCCCAGCGTGTGTCCCCACGGCTCGGGGTCAGGCACGGTGGGAGAGACCTGCAAGGGTGCCCACAGCAAAGCCAAAACCAGGACCCACCTCCCACTGATGCCCAAGAAGAACCTAAACCACATAAATCCCATAACCCGGAATGTGACTTTCCACAACCCCCCCAGCTCATGCAGGGTCTTGGCTGCAGCCCCCAGCACCGTGGGCCTCCCCGCAGCCTGTGCCAGCTGCCTCCTGCCCTCAGTTAGAGCACTCCCTGTCCCCAGCCTGGTCCCTCCGTCCTTGCTTCACCCCTCCCTACCTGGGCAGCCTCCATCTGCGCCCACCAAGCACAAGGGCACACTCAAACCCAACATCAACCTCCCCATGGTGCTGCCCACAGAGCACCGTAGCCAAACACACGGCAGCCCCAGCCATCAGGAAAGGGTTAAGGTTGGCTTGGCTGCAGGTACCAGAGGCATGATAACAGGCTGGAAATATTTAGAGGGCGTGAACGGCAAGAAGGGCGAGGGATGAAACCGCGGAGGAATTACAATAAAGAGGCTCCCTCGCTCGCTCGCTCGTGCTCTTGCTGAAGGTTTTTGGGCTGATGTCAAAGCCGATTTCCTGACAGCAGGGTCAGCCTGGCTTCGGCGCCGCTCTCCGAGGCCCTCCTCGTTGGACGGGATGCTGCAGATGAGCTTTGGGCAGGATGAGCCAGCTGAGAGGGGACTGAGGCCAAGGCAGGAGCCAAACCCCCAGCCCAGAGGGGTCCTGCAATGCAGCTAGAACAGTGGGGTGCCCCAAAGCCCCCCATGCCCCCTCTCTGCACAAAATCCTGGTGTGCCAGGCTCTCTGGAGCTGCAGGCTGGGGCAGAAGCATCGCCTGCCTTGGGGGGATGCCCGGGCTGGACACCTGGATGCTCCAGGCTTGTAAACTAGCATAGCCTCAGGAAGGGGAAACTGAGGCAGCATGAGATGCTCTGGATGCATCACCCTGCAAGCGGGGGAAGAAACTGCTCCAAGTGTCCAGGACAGGGCAGCTCAGCCTGGTGCCAGCTCAGGGCCAGTGCGGAGCAGGGACTGGGAACAATCTGGGGAAGGACACAGGGGCTTTGGGGAAGGGGTCCACGAGTCAACCATGGAGGACAGGGCAGGCAGAGCTGGGCCCTGGGTGGTAAATGCAAAGGAAATCACTGCATGGTGCTGCCCCAGCTGCAGGCATTGCTGGCGTCCCCAAGGTATCGGGCCGGCTGCTGAGGACAGTCATGTCTGGAGCCCCCCACAGCACCCATCACCCTCCAGCCCAGCCCAGGGTCGGGGGAACTTGAGGACGCCAGCACAGCAGGGACGGGAGCACAAGGGACTCCCCGTGGGGACGGAGCAAGGGACAGATCCGCACCTGCACCGCAGCCAGACAGGCTCACAGCCTGGGGACCCCGCGCAGCCACTGCCACCCCCCACCAGCCCTGGCAGGATGCTCAATGGGGGCCATTCTTCTGCCTCCCCACGCCACCAGCTCGTGCCACCTGGAGAAGGAGCTGCCGCGGGTGCCAGGGGCTGGGCTGGCGACGCTGCCGGCCCGGGAGCAGGATGCAGCGCTGCCCTGGGTGCAAAGGGCAGCTCACGGCAGGGACACGGTATTATTTACATGGTGACGGTGTGAGCTGGGAGCCTGGCTGCCAGCTCTGCCACTGAATGAGCTGGTGGCCTCTGCCATGTCACCCTGCCCCGGCCTGGACGTGCCCGGTCCAGCTCCAACCACCAAGGCCTGGATCCAACCTTCCAGCCCACTCCAGAGACCTCAGGTTCTGCCTCCACAGCTCCCATGAGGGCTCCCCGCAGCCTCCAGCGGGACGGGGGGGGCAGCTCAGCGCCGTGCCCCCCACGGCATCCACAACTGTGGTCACAACTCCCAGCTCAGCCACACTCACTGGAGTTTTACTCAGAGACCCATGGCATTCCTGGGGGACCCTTCTCCCCCTCTCCCCGCCCCCCCTAACCACAGCCACTCCGAGCAGCCAAACAAAATTCCTGCTGCTTCCTCCTGCCTGGAGCTGCCTCCCCATTCCCGGCTGAGAGGCAGATCCGTGGCAGCGGCCAACACGTGCTGGCGGGGACCAGGATGCTCCATGGTGGGTCCCCAGAATTCCAGCCCAGGGACACCCACCCCACCGCCCCCGGGGATCCCGGCAGCCCCGACACCTGGGGCCCCACACTCCCCGCCAGCCCTGGCTCCCCTTCAAAGCCATTCCTTCGCTAAGAGGAGTTGGCAAAAGCCACGGGACCAGCTGGAAACCGCCTTTATTCTAGGCGGGAGAAGGGGGACGAAGGCACCCCGCCACCTCCGCCCTTCCCGCAAACACTGGCGGGGATTGTGGCGGGGGGGGAAAGCTAAAAATACTACCCTGGCTTTAATCGCAAGGGGACACCACCACCACCCCCCCAGCGACACCACATCACATCACAGACTCGATAGCGGCCGGAGTCGTGGGAGTGATGCTCTGCCCGGCCCCGGGGGGATGCTCTGGCTCGTGGGGGTAGGGGGGCACCCTAAAACTTTTAAAAAGGAGAGTTTTGCCCATTTCTGCAGGTCTTGGCCCCGAAAAATCGCACGCTGGAGCTGCTCGGAGAATGCAAACGGCCACCCTGGCCCCAGGGTCCCCAGGCACCCGCTCAGGGCACCCCAGCGCAACGGGGAGGGGCTCGGGGCGACCCCCAGTAAACAGAAGCCTAAGGAAAGGAGGTGCCCCCCCGGGGTGGGCAATGGGTGCTGGACCAGCACCTATGGATGCCAGGGGCTGTCCTGGTGTGGGGAGTTCCCAAGCGGGGACACGCACACACCCCACCCCCCCCGGCCCTACTCACCTCCTCCAGAGCCCCCACCGCCCCCCGGCACTTCTGCATCTTGGAGGCGAAGGCGGCGGCGATCGGGGAGCTGAGATCCTCGCCGGTCACGGCCAGGAACTCGGCCACGCTGAGCTGCTCGGGCATGGTGGGGGCGAGGCCGGGGGGGGCGCACCGGGAGCGCGCTTGGAGCGCACCGGAGCGCCCCGGGGGTGCCGCAGAGGCCCGGCTCAGCGCCCCATGCCCCGCACCGGGAGCGCCGCGCCCCGCCGGGGAGTTTCTCCGTCCCTCCCTCCCTCTCCCCCCCCCCGCCCGCCCCCTCCCCGCCGCCGTCACGTGGCGCAGCCCCGCCCGCCCGTTAAAGGCGAAGCGCTCCGGTGCTCCCCACTCCGCCCCCCCCCCCGCCGCGGTGACCCCCACCCCGGGCAGGGGGAGATGGAGGGGGAAAGGGGGGGGGGGGTGCAAAGTCTCGGGGTGCGGCGGTGAGAGGGAGGGAAAAGAAAGTTAAAAAATTTAAAAATGAAAAACTAAACCGGGGTGTTGGTGGCTCCGCACCCCCCAGCCTCACCCCAGCACCCACTTCGCCCGGGGAGGGGCTGGCGAGCACCCACCCAGAGGTGGGTGACAAGGCAGGGGTGGAGGGACAGCACCGTTCTGTCCCGGCACTGTGGGAGATGGGGGGGCAGGAGAGGCCGGGAGTGGGGTCTCACCCAAAGCCCAGTTTAAGGCACACAAGTAGTTCAAGGATGGCTTGAGATTAAACCCAGACCCCGCCGAGCACTGGTTTAACTGGAGGTCACTCCCACCCTGCCCTTTCTTGGAGCCAGAGGGGACAATCCCCCCTTGGGCCACCCCCGGAGCCCCCACCGGAGGGGACCTCTGCAGCCCTCACAGGCCCGAGGAGCTGGATTTTGGGTCCCATCCCCTGGTTATTCGCTCCTCTCAGAGGATGGGGGAGCCCGGACACCCCGTGGGCAGGCGCTGAGGCCGGGCACAGGCCGAGGGCATCCTGCCATGGGGATGGGGCTGGTGACAAACTGGAAGGGAGGGGACAAAAATCCTCAGCTGTGCTCTGCGGGGCTGGTTTGCCATGAGAGAGGATGACATGGGTGTGAGGTTGCTTTGCAGACCCCCCCCCACACCCCTCGCTCCTGTACCCCTTACCCAGGGTAGATCAGGGGGTGACAGACCCCTGTCCCCTTTACTGAGCCTGGAGCAGAGCTCAGTAAAACTCAGGTTTGTGACTTACTGACTGACCGAGCCTTACTCTAACCCAGCAGAGCTGCCCACGGTCTGGCCTTGGGGTGCAGAGGTGCCCACCCCAATCTGGGGGGGCCCAGCACCTGTTGAGGTCCTGGGACATCTCCCTTGGCAGAGCTCTGGCAGACACAGGGTTAAGAGGCTGCAGCCCTGGCAGGACGGGAACAGGAGGAATTTGGGGGTTCCCGATGAGTAAGAGCCCCCCAGCAAACAGGCACCCCCAAAGCCTCTTTTGCGGGACATGAGGCGGGGAGCCTGGCCTCAGCAAAGCAGCCATAGGGACAAGCCAGGGCAGCGGCTCACAGCAGCGTGGGCCGGGCTTGAAGCCCCCCAAAAAACCCTGCAGCCCTCCCGCCAGGGCCGAGACCCCCCCAGCCCCCCCGCTTCTCCCCGGTGTACCACGGGGTCCCTCCAGGCGCGGGGCAGGGGACAGCCCCTTTGCTGGGGTGGCCCTGCCACCTCCTGGCCGGCCTGGGGACTGCGGAGGGGTGTGACATGCCTCGGGGACACCCCCCCAGCTGCTGCGGGACACGCAGCCCCACAGGGGATGGGGTCAGCACTGTGGCTACAGCACCCTGTGCCCCTCACCTGGCTTACCTGGCCCGGGGCTCTCTTCCTCCTCCTCTTCCTCCTCTTCCTCTGCTCCACCAGACAAGCGATGCAGTGCCAACGTGCGCCACCACCCCAGGTACCACCGACCATCACCGGGTACCACTAGACACCACTGGGTACCACCAACCATCACCGGGTACCACTAGACACCACTGGGTACCACCAACCATCACCGGGTACCACTAGACACCACTGGGTACCACCGACCATCACCAGGTACCCTGGACATCACTGGGTGCCACTGGTCATCACTGGGGACCACTGGCCATCACCATGGCATCAGCACTGGCACGTGGTGACTTGGCAGGGGCAGGTGACCTGAGGCAGCAACCCGGGGAAGGACCCTCCAAAGACACAGCCCCACCAGGGTCTCGCTCTGCAGCCTCCAAACCTGCCCTCAAATCTGGGTGCACAAGCCTGGCCCAGTACCAGGACCCGGCCCCCCCAGCCCCAGGGCTTTTCCCACACTCCTGGTTCAAGGGGCTCAAACTCAGGCAAAGGCTCATCCCAGGTGGATTTGGGCTGGAAATCACAGATCCACAGCAGGTCAGACCCCTTTCCCTCACTCCAACCACAGCTTCATCTCTGCCGCCTTCTCCACCAACTCCCCTGGAGCAGGCTAGCCAGTTAAAAGGCCTCAAAACACTGAAAATGGGAGCAAAACCAGCCCAACACTTCCCTCCTCCCCAACCACCCCAGCATTTTGCTTCTTAGAGGAAAACAGCCCCTTACAACTCCAAAGTTTTATTTCATCCCCTCCCAGGCAGAAAACATCAAATGCCACAAGTTTTTCCACACCAAAACACATTCACCCGCACCACCTCCAAGCTAAACCGCAGAACCAACCCGAGGAAGGACAACTTAAATACACTCAAAAATCAAAACGCCAACCCGACCCTCGCCAGCGCCATGCTGAAACAGGGGTCCTGTATAAATACAGTGCAACGATTACACACATTTTGCAATGACACAACTAAAAGCCGTATCCAGCCCCGCGTCCACAGGGGCTTGTCCCTGGCTGCTTCCCCAGCCCCTCTCTGCAGGTGACGGATGCTCCAGCCACTGGTTGACAGTATTCCTCCCAGTACACTCCAGTTTAGATACCCCCAGCACCAGTAGCTCCAAGAGGCTGGAGGGAGCTGGTATGGACCGTTTGAGAGGGACTGCAGTCCCCTAGGAAATATAACTCCGTGTCCTGGAGTTGCCAGAGCCACTGATTTTGGAGGCTGTGGGTGCAGTGACCACACATAAGCTTCACCCTCTCTTCACTAGGTGACTTCAACGTTGCTGCCTGATGATTTTTTTAAGGATATTCCAGCCACGGCAGGAGGGAAACGCTGCTCAAAACGACCTGTCATGACCCCAGAGCCAGTCTAACTGGGGAGCAACTAGAGTGGTCCCAAAACATCACACACACACACCCCCCCAGCATGGCCCATTCTGGACAGAGGTTTCTCTGTCACCCAGGGGTGCCCCTAATCCACCCCGTGTACCCAAAGGCACCCCCAGTCCATCAGCAGCCCCTGAGGCGTTGGGGGTCAGTGAGGAGCATCAGCACTGGCACCCTTCAGTTTTACAGCCAGCGCTGGGACGGGACCTGGCCAGATCCTTCCCGGGGGCTCACACCTCCCCGGGGTGCTCCCAGAGCCCAGCGAGGTGACAAACACAGCCCCCAGGGGACAACCAACCCAGGACAGCAAGAAGAGCCCACCCAAGGTGGCTACACAAGCCCCCCACCACCACCCTCAGAAAACCCAGCACTCCCCGACCCACCCCACACTCTCCAGCAGCCCCACAGAGACCTCATGTGCTCAGGACACGAGACCAGAGGAGACAAAAGCAATGGAGAAGGGGGAGAGGCTCAAATCTTCAGCAGGTCCCCCAAGTCGTACGCCTCGAAGAGGTCACTGACACCCTCACCCTCCAACCCCCAGAGATAGTCGTCCTGTTCCAGGGGGGGTGAGAAGGAGACAAAGGGTCCCGAGTCCAGGTGGGAGGGGGTGCAGGGCAGCTGGTCCTCCGTCTGCTGCAGGAGATGTGGGGGGGAGCCCAGGAGCCCGGCCTCCACCTCCAGCAGCGAGCTGGGCCCCCCTGGGACGGTGAGAGGCAGAGATGGGGGTGAGGAGGGGGTTCCTGTGCCCCCCCAGCTCTGGGGGATGGTGTGGAGTGGCTGTGCGGCTGGCTGGGGGCTGTTTGGTGGGGAAGGGTGTCTGGCAGGGTCCCGTGGGGAGGGGGCGGCAGAGGGGACACCGTGGTCCTTGGTGGGGCTCTCCTCTGTGATCTCCTCCGGGCAGAGGTACACCTCGATGGGGCCATTGGTGCTCTTCAGGTGGAGCTGGAGGTTGTCCTGAGGGGGCAGAACAAGGCTCAGGGGGGCACCCAGAAGGGGGACCCATATCCCATCCCACTGCCCCCAGCCTATGGGAGGTGTAGACAGGGCATTGCGACCCCTAAAGGACCAATTCAGGGTCATGGAAACACCCCAAAAGCACCCAGGGCTGCACCCTTGGGGTGCCCCAGATGAACCCATCAAGGACGTGGCAGATGCAGCAGCACCCGCAGCCCTGACCCTGCTGTAAGGGGGGGGAAAACAGCTTCCATCCCCGATCCCAGCCCCACACGCACCTCGCTGAAATCAGGCACCTCCAGCTGCGTCTCCGGGGGAGCCTTCACTGCGATTACCGTCTGCTCCTGGAAGTCGCTGATGGCACGGAGGTCCTGGTAGGTGACGTACGCCAGCGTGGACGGGGACAAGGTATAGGAAAAAGAGGAGGGAGCTGCGAGCGGGACGGCTCAATCCCCCATCCCAGCCTCCGAACATCCCCCCCCCCCAGCCTGGGGGAAGCCAGCTGGAGGAGAAGAGACTCAGAGGGGTCCCCAAGACCCTGTCCCCTGGTCCTCCCTCCCCACGTCCCCCAGTAAGGATATCTCTGGTTGGCTTCGTCGTCGGCCAGCTGCCGGAGCTGCAGGGCACAGTCCTGCAGGAGCTGGTCCAGCGTCCTCTCCGTCCTGGCCAGCTCGGCCAGCTCCCCCCGCAGCGCCTGCTGCTTCGCCGTCACTGCCACGTCCTCGAAGATCCCCGTCCCCCTGCCACGGAGACGGCACCTGAGTGACAACACCCCCCCCATTACCCCGAGCCACCTGTCCCCCACCCTGCCCCATCCCCACGTCCCATTTCCATCCCCCCAGCATTGCTTACATCCACTGGATGTTGTTCTTGGATTTCTTGCGGATGAGCTGGATGCCCTCCAGCACATTGGTGATGTCGTAGATGCGACGTTTCTGGACCTCCAGCACCTCGGCCGCCCGGTTAAGATCCACGACACCGTCAGGTGACTCGTTTAGCAGATGGATGAATTTTTTGGTGAGCAGCCCCAGCGAGGTGTCGTAGCGAGTTTTCTCTCCGGGAGACTTGGGGGCTGTGGGGACAAGAGACACACCCCCCCCCATCCTCTCCTTAGCATGGGATGGAGGTGACACAGGGCTGGCCACACTGGGGACATTAAGCACTGTACAGTCCCTAACCTGGTGAAAAAATAACCCAGAAATAGCCCCCCCCGGGAGTTTTCTGCCTCTGCAAGTGAGTTGAATCGGCTCAAAGAGCTGTGGAGCAAGGAGGGGATGAGGAGCTGGCTCTGCTCCCACGGTGCCACCTCGGGTCACTTCAGGTGGTACTAGAGGGGACATCACAGGGGACAGAAACAGGGTCTGATCCCCTCCCAGCTCCCCCCACCCCATCTCGCCCAGCACCACTTACTCCTGGGGCTGGGGACCTGCGCCAGCGTCCTGCCCTTCCCCTTGGGCGTGCGAAATTCAGGGCCCTCCAGGTCCAGCTTCCTCTTGGCCTGGATCAGGAGAGAAAACCTCATGTCAGGGAAGAGCCAGACACCCCCTTTGAGCCCCCCAGACTCCCCCCGGGGCATCAGCTGAGCACTGGGTGCCACAGCCCAGGGTGGGGGGGATCTTGCAAGAGATTCATCCGGTTGCAAAACCCCTTCTGGGAAAGGCTCCCGCAGCACCCGGCAGGGCGAAGGGCCGCCGGGAGAACTGGGTGGGGAGGAGATGGGGGGGTCACGTCACCCCCCAATGGCTTCCTGCCCACTTCCACCGCAGCGTCCCAGCCCTCCCCGGCGCTCCCCTGGCAGCCACAGGGAACCCAGCGGGATTTCCCCTCGCCCCCAGCTCCTGGCACCGCTCCGTGGGGCCGAGCTCTGGGAACGGCGGCAGCTCCGAGGCTGGATCCTCGCCCTCCCACCCTGCCAGCTGGCTCGCTGGGGTGTGGGGCTTCACCCCCCCCGCTCCTGGCTACGGTTGGAGGCAGCCGAGGTCACCCAGCTGCCACCGGCGCACCTGGAACCGGCCAGGCTCAGCCCTCCCCGGGGACCCGTGGGTGCCGCAGACACGTGCACCCAGCTGGAGGGAAACTAGGGCAAGGCAGGTGTGGGGTGGGGTGGGTGGGTGCTGGGTCCTGGGAGCAGGGACACCTCACACACACACTATCCCCTCCCCAGAGCAAACAGCTTCTTGAAATCACCCCCAAAGGGACACACACACTCCCCCCAGCATCACTTGGGGAGAAGAGACCCAGGGAATGGGGTTGGGGGTGCAGCAGAGCAGATGCCGAGAGGAGCTGGAGAGGTGTCACCAAACCGCCCCCCCCCTTGGGGGTGCAGCAGAGCAGATGCCGAGAGGAGCTGGAGAGGTGTCACCAAACCGCCCCCCCCCCCCCCCGGTGCAAATCCCCCAGGGTCCCCCCCACATCCCCAAATACGAGCAGGGAGACTTTGGGGGGGACACTTTGGCTCAGCAGCAGAAAGGAGCCCCCCATGCCCATCCCATCCCCTCCCCAGTACCTGCTCCCAGGCCGGGCTGTCCCACAGGGTCCCCCCCAGCACGTCCCGCATGGCGCCCAGGTCCCGGTGCCGGCTCAGCGTGGCTCTGACCGTGGCTCCCAGGGGAGCACACCCCACTTTGTGGGGAAGGGTTGGGCACCTTGGCTCTGTTCCCACCCGAGGGGGCCGGTGGGAGAGGTGCCGGGGGCTGTTTTCCGCCCCCCCAGGGAGCCAGGTTGGTCCCGAGCTCCTGTGGGAATCTGTTCCCTCCCTCCCTTCTCCCGAGCAGGTTTTCCCCAGCGAACACGCCTCCATCCCTGGCCCCCGCGCCCCCGGATCTGCCCCCGAGCTGCCGGCACCCCAACGGTTAATGCCGAGCGCGTGGGAAACACCTGCCCCGGATCAGACCCCATGCATCTGCCAGCACGATTTGGGACGAGGCGGGGGGCATCCTCCTGGCCCCCTTCCACTGGCACCCAAACCCTTTGCTCCTCCGGACACCGATGGCTGCGGCCACCCGCGTGTTCCCACCGCTGATGGGGAGGGGGAGTGTGTGTGTGTGTCAGCTGCACCCCATCTGCCCCAGCAATGGGGAAACTGAGGCACAGAAGCAACCCACGGCAGGTCCTGGGGTCGCCGGACACTTCTGACACCCCCCCCCCAAAGCCACAGTCACCAGGGTGGTTTCCCTTCCCCATGCGCAGGAGGGGAGAAAGGGGGACCCCCTGCTCCCCCACGTGCAGTCTGGGGCAAGGCGGGGAGCTCGGTGGGCTTGGGCAGGACCCTGCAGTGCTGGGACACACCAGCAAGGGACAATGGACAAGGGGTTCCCTCCTGTGTCTCAGCTGCCAGCCCCCCCCCCAGGCAGGCAGGATTAGGCACACAGCAGCTGAGCAGTGCATGGCGAGGGGGCTCCCAGCACCCTGCCAGGGCTGGAGGGGTTGGGATGAACCAGAACAGATGGGGGGGCAGGGACCAAACCCCAAGAGCCCCTCTAGAGCACAGCGGGACCCCCCCACTGCTTCCCACGACATGGGGACACACCAGCGACACCCCAATGTGATGGTAAGGGTGGGAAAAGAGGCTCGACCCTGCCCCGGGCAAGGGCAGAAGCCTGCTAGGGGGGGGTAAGGCAATGAGTGGGGGGGCAGGCCGGGCCCCCTGCCAGCTCTGCCTGCCAAGCAGCCCTCGGCCCAGCCCTGGCGCCAGGGGCTACACCCTGCGCCCAGCCCAAGCATCAGAGCAGCCCTCTCCCCCGGGGGGGCCGCGGCGGGCTCCTCCTGCCAACGCTTCCTTTCAACAGCACCCGCTGCCTTCTCCAGGCTTGCCCGGGCCTTGCCCAGCCCTTCTGGCCCCCCCCGGGGCGTGGGAACACACCGCCCGGGGATGGGCACCCAGAGCTGGTGGGGGACCACAGGGCACCCCAGGATCGTGCCACCACACTGGGGATACTGCTCATGCCAAGGGGCTGCTGGATCAGGCCCCCCAGGTGCAGCTCCCCCCGCCTTTGGGATGGCTGAGGGCTACTGGGGCATGGAGAGGGGGACAAGGGGATGCAGAACCCCCAGGTTTGGGGGGGTCAGGGGTTTCTTAGCCCCAGCGTGTGCAAGGGAGGGAGGCTGACCCCAGCCCTGGTCCTGGGATAGGGGAGCACCCTGCACTGGGGAGGACCCCCCACCCCTGGTACCGCTGCCCATGCCAAGATGCAGCCAGCACCTCCATCCCCTCCAACAGCCCCATCCCAGCATGGATGGAGGGGGAAGGCCTGGCTGGAGACATTTCCTGACAGGGAGGAGCTGGAGGGTGTAAAAGAGCCAGGAAAAGCCCCTCTGAGGGTGACAGGACAGCCACCACCTTCCCACACACCCCAACCCCTCCCAGCTTCCTGCACCCCCAAAACTCCTCCCTTCTGCCCACGCAGAAAAACCCTTGATGGGATCGAGAGCGGGATGAGGTCACCCAGGGTCACCCCAGCAGAATTCAGGGTGCTGCTGAGTGGTTCTCCAGCCCAGCACCCACAGGGCCTGCCACCCTGGGTGCTCTTTGCAAGGGTGGCTCAGCCCTGACACCTCACACCAAAACCCCGGCAGACTCAGAACATCCTTGTCCCGGCACGGAGGAGGGAGGGAGAGCCGGGAGCCCACGCTGGACACTGGAGCCCACAGTGGACACGTCGCTCTCTCCAGGGCTCCTTCACACCTCTGAGCACCTATAGAGATCCCATGGCCCTTACAGACACCTCGTAAGACCAGGAGCAGGGCAAATACTCAGGATGGGATTGGCACAGGCTAAAACCACTCAAAAATACACATTTTTTCATGGGAGAAAATGCATTTACCTACCCCAGGACCCTCAAATCAAAGGCTAAGGGAAATGTGAGACTTTTTTGGACCATAAGAGACAACACATCCCACTTTCCTGCAGCCAGACGCAGGGTGATGGGCTCCCTCCAGCTGGACCAGGTGATGCCAGATCATTTATATGGCACAAATCCAGCAAGCAGGTGGGAGCGGCCACAATTGCCCTGCTCAGGAATTGGGAGGAAATATTCATTATCTGATTGCCCTGGATCTGCACACAAAGGTTGTGACCATAAATGGGGTGGAGGAGCCCCAGTTGCCAGAACTGCAAGCGTCACACAGGGGTTGGAAACAGAATCTCCAGCGCCGGGAACGGGATCACGGCGTTAGGGAATGGGATGGGGACAGATGGGAATGTCACTCGCAAGCCACCAAGGGGGATGCAGGAACACTTTATGTCCCCAAGCATCACACAAGCCCCCCCAGATCCCATTCAGGGGTCAGTTGTGCGCAGGAGCATCTCCTGCCATGGGTGGTGATGATGATGATGCCAAAGAGACCATTAGCCCCAAACCAGCTCCATGGTGATGCATGGAAACGGGACTGTGAGTCTGTGGGGTGTTTTTAGGGGAGGGGGTAGCGGTGTGGGTGTCTCCTTAAACAACAGCCCCCGGCAGCGCAGGATGCAGCGTTTCACGCAGTTTGGAGACAAAGAGGCCGAGGAGGAGACAGGTGGTCCCAGAGCCCCCCGGGACGGGACTCACAATGGCACCAACCAGCCCCGCAGCCATGGCACAAAGCGGGGAGCAAAGACACCCCCTCTCCCCCAGCCACAGCGATGTCCCCAGCTGGCACCGAGCATCAGGGACCAAGGAAAGGGGGGAGGGAGGAATGAATAAATAAATCAATCAAGCCTTGAAAAAATTAAATCGAAGTTAGCGGGGTCTGGGATCCCTCCCAGGACCCGGGGAGAACAGAGGCTCACAGTGAGGGCTGGACGCGCGCCCGGGCTGGGGCAGGCGGGAATTAAATGCCAGCTGCCAGCGGGGCCAACCGGCCGGGGGCTCGGCGGGGGCTCTCCGGGAGGGGAGATGGGCTGGGCAGAGCCGCCCGTGCACCCCGATGCTGGGCACGGGGACAGCACCCGGCCTGGGCCTCAGTTTCCCCGTTTAGGGGCAGCGCTGGGCTTTGCGCTTTGTTCGGTGACAGGGACACAGGCAGGGCCAGCAGCCCCCTCCCCGTGCCAGCACACATCGGGGTCCCTGCTGCAAAGCTTTGGGGTGTCCCACGGAGGCTGGGGATTGCTTCAATTCATAACACCCCACCCCACCCAAAAAAAAAAAAAAAAAAGGGCACTACAAGCCCTGCTGTAACCACAGGCAGGAACCAAGCTTGGGCAGCAACGCTGAACCACCCTGGCCCCATGTCCCCCCACATCCCCGGGTCGCCCCGGGGGTCACAGAGGCAGAGGGCAGGGACGGTGCCCCCCCACCCGCAGCAGGCAGGAGCGCTGCCTGCACCCTGCCCTCGCTTCCGTAACGGGGACGGAGGTTTGCAAAGGGCCTCAGCTCCACGGCCGGGCTTTAAGGCACAACCCGAACTGTTTGAAAACCAGAGAGAGTGGAGACAAAAAGGCCGAAAAAGGCTGAAAAGCGGAAGCCGGGAGCCAGCTTTATGGGCACGCAGGGGCAAAGGGAAGTTGAGAAACACATAAGCCATCTCACTGAGACTTCTGATTTCAAACCTTACCCTCCCCCACCCAAAAAAAAAACAACCCAGTGGGGTACAGACCCCAATATAAGCTGCGAAATTTAGATGGGGAGGGTGCTGTACACCCTGGGGTCACCCCACCCTGCAAGGAGCCCCCCCCAAACCCCCGTACCACCGAAGCGATGCCCAACGAGGGGATGGGGTGCAGACACCTTACCGGCAGCCGTCCCACCGAGGCCGAGTGGAGGGTCCTGAGTTGGGGGCCCTGGGGGGTGGCATGGAGACACCCCCCCCAAGGAGCCGGGACGCTGACAGCCGCCGGCGTGTAGACGTGGGTGAAGCAGCCGGCGGGTAACGGGGGGCTGCCCAGGCTGGAAGCCCCCCGCTCGCAGGAGCCCATCACCGACATCACCTTCTTCGGGTGGTGGTGGGGAGGAGGGGGCAGGAGGGCGGCGCCCCCCCTCCCCGAGGCGGGGGACACTCCCCTGGGGAGCCGCAGCATTGCAAAGTCCTTTCCGAGAAGCCCGGGCCGGGGGGGGGGGGAGGGGGCAGAAGCACCCCGCGATTTTGCAGCAAGGGGTGTGGGGGGTGTCACAATCTCAGCGGTGACATTTTGGGGGAGCAGAAGGGGGCTCTCGCCGGGCGCTGACACCGACCGGCTTCCAAACACACACACACACCCTTCCCCGAAAAACCTGCCGAGAAGCTGCGCGGCGGCGGCGCCACCAAAACCGAGCGGAAAAAGCTTCTTTGGCCCCAAAAATCGCCCGCGCTGGGGCCGGATGGGGCCGGGGCTGCCCGGAGCGCGGCCCCGCCTCGGCCCGGTGCCCCCGCACCCGGCTCCGCTCCTGCCCGATCGCGCCCGGCCCCGATCGCTCCTCTTCTTCTTTTTTTTTTTTTCGGTTTTTTTTTTTTTTTAAGCGCCAAACGCCGTCCCGCGAAATTCGGATTTCCCGCGGAAAACGCCGCGCGCTGATTGGCTGCGACCGCCTCCGCCCCGCCCCCTCGCGGCAGCCAGCGGGGCCGCGCCGGGAGGGGCCTTAAAGGGGCCGCGCGGCGGCGGGCGGGGCTCTGTATGCAAAGCAGGAGGCGTGGCCTCTTCGGGACAACCTGCTCCGGGGGGGGGGGGGGCGCCTGGGATGGGAGGGGTGTCACTGGAATTAGGATCGGCGCTGGGATTTATTTTTTAAATTAATTATTTATTTATTACAGGACACCACCCCCAATCTGGTGGGCTCCAGCCTGGGGGCTGTGACACCCCCCCCTTCTCCATCGCCCCCCCATCCCATCCTCATCAGGGTGGGGGGGAGTTTGCATCTGTTGGGGAGACAGATCATTTTGGGGTCCTACAGCCAGAGGCTGTCTGGCAGCAAACCCACCCCCCCCGTGAGAGGCAGGGAGCGGCGAGGGGTCGGCGCTATCTGGGGGGCGGGCAGGGACCTCAGAAGGACTCGGCGTGGGCAGATTTGGCCCCTGGTTTGCTCACAGCAGATCACCCAACCCACCACCCACTGTCCCCAGTCCCAGCCATCAGCCACCCACCCGGTCCTTGGGGTGCGCCAGGTCCTTCTGGCAAAGGGGAGGGAGAAAGAGGGGGTGACGGGCTCCCCGTGGGGCCCACAGGGGATTTCAGGGTGTGGCAGTGGCAGAAAGCACCGAGGCAATGGCGGATCCCTGAGCGAGGGCAACTCTGAGACTTACTGGGACCAGTAAAAGGCCACCACAAGCATTGAGCTGAGCCACAGTTTAATCCTGCTGAGGCCACTGAGCCACAGCAGTTGGTTCTTCTCCACCCTCAGGTTCTCCTCCATCCCCTGGTCCCTCTCCACCCATTCTTTCCTCCTCTACATCGATCTCCTCTCCAGCATAAGGCAACTTCATGTCCAGGTGTGGGATGAGGATGTGCAGGTGCAGAGATGGACTTTCTTGCAAAGAAGCCTCCTGGAAGTCAGACAGATGGATGGACACACACACCAGACTCCAACTCAGCTTGAGGGGAGGGGACACCCAAAAATTTGCCAGGAGCCTCTGATCCAGGACAGACATTTGCCTCCCACCGTGCAGGAGCTCTGAGGCAGAACAAAAAGCCTGGCAGCTGTAAAGTCACCGCGTCCATGTCCCTCTGCCAGGAGCACGGCTGAGCTTGGCAGCTCAACCCACCCAGACCTTCATCTTCCCCCCTGCGGGAAGAAGGCAACTGCTGTCTCCATTTCAGCGCACAAAGGCAACACTGTGCCCAGCAGGGTGGATAAATTGGTGTCGCTTGGCTGCCTTGGGCTGGCTTCAGCTGGGTGACCCTTGGGACGGGGACACTGGGGTACGGGGAGGGCCTGAGTTCTGGGGGCTGGGGCTGGCAGGTTGTGCTCCCACCTCCTCCAGTTTGGACGAAGTGGAGATGATGTCCCCACACATCATCAGTGTGACCTCGCTGGAGTAAGGGCTGTCCAAGAAGCTGGTGTAGAAAAGCTTCTGCTGAATCAGCTCGTGCTCCTGCACCAACTTGATGGCCCTCACCTCCTCGCCCACACCGGGAGGCACAGCCAAGGGAGGAGTTAGGAGAATCCTTCCCCCCCCTCCCAGTACCTAATACCTTCTCCAGGCTTCCCAGCCATGGCTTCCCACCGCAAAGTCCTCCCCAGGGCCAGAAGCCACAGGCTGATATCCCCGTGTGACACCAACCCCTCCAGATGGGTGACAGCCACCAGCTTCCACCCCCAACCCGAAAGGGACAGCTCTCTCTGGAGAGGGTTCGCCTTGGCTGGGGAGAAACAGGCTGATTCCACCCCACGACCAGGTCAGAAAAGAGGATTTGCAGGAGGTCTTACATGTGGAGCTCCTCACGGAGCTGTTCGTACTCTCCCATCTCCTCCTTGGTGCTTTCCAAGAGGCGTCGGGGTTGGGGTGAGATCTCCTCCTGCCCAACTCGCGGGAGGTGAGGGGGTCCCGGGAGCTGCACGCGGAGCCCCCGTCCCCCAGCCCCTTTGGGCCGTGTCGGCTTTGCCACCGTCCGGCTGAAAGAGTTAACACAGCCATGTGGCTGTGTCCTCCCCTGCACCCAAGGACCAACCCTTGTCATCAAACAAGCCAAGCCCAGAGTCCAGCATTGCGGAGATGGAAATCCCGGCTTTTAAATGCTGATGGTGGGTGCAAAGTGCACCTCTCTGCTACAACCAGCTTCAAACTGCTGAAAAATCTCCACTTCTAGCCTCCTCCCCCCCCTTCCCATTAATGTTTTTTCACAAGAAACATCCATTTTATCAAAATTCTCGTGCCTTTGGGCTAGGAAGGAAGAACCATGCAGCTCTTCGCCACCCAGGCCATCTTGCAGGGGACCACCCACATGTGGCCCTTTCAGGGTGGGTCCTTTCAGAGGGGGCTGCAGGGGGTCCCATGGCTCTGCCCGGGGGGGGGGGGGGCACAACTGGCCTGGTAGCAGGTGATGGGCCACCAGCCGAGCACAGGTGGCCAGAAATCACAGCAACCCCGATGCCAAACATCCCTGCGCCTGGGGTGGGGACATTGGAGGAGGTCATGGTCATTGATGGGGGGGGCACTGGAGGAGGTCTCGGTCCTTGCCGGGGGGGGCAGCCCCCAGCCCGGCTGTCGGCAGCGCGGCGGGGCCCGCAGCGAGCCGGGCTCTTCCTCCTCTCCCCTGGAGACGGCAGCAGCGAGCCGCGGCTGCGGGGCCCGCCCTGCCCCGGCACCCCCCCCTCCCCGGGCACCCCCGGGGCCGCCAGAGCGATGAGAGACCGTGGGGATGGGGAGATGCAGGGCTGGCTGGACCCGGGAGGGAGGGATGGGGGGGATGGGGGATGGGGGATGGGGGGATGGGGGGCATGGGGGATGGGGGATGGAGGGATGGGGGGATGCGGGGATGGAGGGATGGGGGGACACTGGAGCACAAGCACAGAGGGATGGAGGAGGGATGCAGGGACAGAGGGATGCATGGGGACGCAGAGGTGGTGGGATGAGGGACTCAGGGATGGAGAGATGCTGAAGGCCTCCAGCCCAGCTCCCCACAGCTCCCACCTTCCAGTACAGCCGGAAACCTCTGAGCCACTCGAGCAGGACCTCGGTGACCAGGGCCACCAGCACGATGCTGCCTGTGACACAGCTCAGCCAAAACTGGCACTGGAGAGGGAAGAGAAGGAGGCAAGAGTACCGGGGCAGGACCGAGGGACACGTGGCAATGGCCCACCGGGAAACAGCCGAGGTTCTCCCACCAGACCCATGCTGGGTGTAAAATACAAAGCCTGGTGGATCCTCCAGTGGCTAGTACAGATAAATTCACTGCCCAGACGTGAGCATGATGACCCCCCTCCCCATGCACGAAGCTTGCAAGGAAAAAACCACCTTGGGGTATCTCTCTGCCATCAAACGGGGCTGCGGGGTTTTATGGATCCATCCCAGAGGCAGGAAAAGGGCCGGGGAAAAGGCGAGGGAGTGGGAAGGGGCAGCGGCGGGCGGTGGTGGCCATGGTGGGCACTCATGTTCCAGGGTGGGGGGGTCTGGCTGGCGATCAGCACCTCACCGATGACGATGAGCATGTCGTCATTCCAGGAGGAACGGCCCATCCATGCCTTGGCCATTCCTTGTGGTCCCAGGAGTCCTGGCAGGGGGGGGCGCAGGGGCATGGAGGGCGAGCCCAGGCAGGGTGTCCCCACTGTCCTGGGGGGGGGCTCACCCCCACCCCACCTCACTGCACCCACATCTCTGAAGCTGACGACCTGCCACTCCTGGTGTCAAGGAGGGGACAGACAGACGGGCGCTTGGCGGCACCGCATCAGATCTGCCCCCCCCAGAGCCATCTCCCCCCCCAGCCCAGTGTGACGGCAGAGC